>NC_059081.1:84118661-84328540 GCF_020497125.1 Mauremys mutica | reverse complement strand
TTTAGAATCTGCTACACTCTTCCCTACACTTAAGAACATAAGAACATAAGAAAGGCCGTACCGGGTCAGACCAAAGGTCCATCTAGCCCAGTATCTGTCTACTGGACAGTGGCCAATGCCAGGTGCCCCTGAGGGAGTGAACCTAACAGGCAACGATCAAGTGATCTCTCTCCTGCCATCCATCTCCATCCTCTGACGAACAGAGGCTAGGGACACCATCCTTACCCATCCTGGCTAATAGCCATTTATGGACTTAGCCACCATGAATTTATCCAGTCCCCTTTTAAACATTGTTGTAGTCCTAGCCTTCACAACCTCCTCAGGTAAGGAGTTCCACAAGTTGACTGTGCGCTG
This sequence comes from Mauremys mutica, assembly GCF_020497125.1. Classification (NCBI taxonomy): domain Eukaryota; kingdom Metazoa; phylum Chordata; order Testudines; family Geoemydidae; genus Mauremys; species Mauremys mutica. The sequence continues at coordinate 84,328,186 of NC_059081.1, read as the reverse complement.
CGTGAAGAAGAACTTCCTTTTATTTGTTTTAAACCCGCTGCCTATTAATTTCATTTGGTGACCCCTAGTTCTTGTATTATGGGAATAAGTAAATAACTTTTCCTTATCCACTTTCTCAACATCACTCATGATTTTATATACCTCTATCATGTCCCCCCTTAGTCTTCTCTTTTCCAAACTGAAGAGTCCTAGCCTCTTTAATCTTTCCTCATATGGGACCCTCTCTAAACCCCTAATCATTTTAGTTGCTCTTTTCTGAACCTTTTCTAGTGCTAGAATATCTTTTTTGAGGTGAGGAGACCACAACTGTACACAGTATTCGAGATGTGGGCGTACCATGGATTTATATAAGGGCAATAATATATTCTCAGTCTTATTCTCTATCCCCTTTTTAATGATTCCTAACAGCCTATTTGCTTTTTTGACCGCCTCTGCACACTGCGTGGACATCTTCAGAGAACTATCCACGATGACTCCAAGAACTTTTTCCTGACTCGTTGTAGCTAAATTAGCCCCCATCATGTTGTATGTATAGTTGGGGTTATTTTTTCCAATGTGCATTACTTTACATTTATCCACATTAAATTTCATTTGCCATTTTGTTGCCCAATCACTTAGTTTTTTGAGATCTTTTTGAAGTTCTTCACAATCTGCTTTGGTCTTAACTATCTTGAGTAGTTTAGTATCATCTGCAAACTTTGCTACCTCACTGTTTACCCCTTTCTCCAGATCATTTATGAATAAATTGAATAGGATTGGTCCTAGGACTGACCCTTGGGGAACACCACTAGTTACCCCTCTCCATTCTGAGAATTTACCATTAATTCCTACCCTTTGTTCCCTGTCCTTTAACCAGTTCTCAATCCATGAAAGGACCTTCCCTTTTATCCCATGACAGCTTAATTTATGTAAGAGCCTTTGGTGAGGGCTCCTTGCGGTTAATGTACTGGCTGCCAAGGTGGTCCGTTCCCAAGCTAGGGATATGCGTTCCATCTATCGCCCCACCACAGTTAGGGAATCCCATTGCAGCAAAGCCATCCACTATGACCTGCACATTTCCCAGAGTCACTACCCTTGATAGCAGCAGCTCAGTGATGGCGTTGGCTACTTGGATCACAGCAGCCTCTACAGTAGATTTACCCACTCCAAATTGATTCCCAACTGACCAGCAGCTGTCTGGCGCTGCAAGCTTCCAGAGGGCTATCACCACTCACTTCTCAACTGTGAGGGCTGCTCTCATCTTGGTATTCTTGTGCTTCAGGGCAGGGGAAAGCAAGTCACAAAGTTCCATGAAAGTGCCCTTACACATGCGAAAGTTTCCCAGCCCCTGGGAATCATCCCAGACCTGCAACACTATGTGGTCCCACCAGTCTGTGCTTGTTTCCTGGGCCCAGAATCGGCGTTCCACGGCATGAACCTGCCCCATTACCACCATGATGTCCAAATTGCCAGGGCCTGTGCTTTGAGAGAAGTCTGTGTCCATGTCCTCATCACTATCGTGATCGCGCCGTCTTCGCCTTTTCTTGCAGGTTCTGGTTCTGCACATACTGCAGGATAATGCATGAGTGTGTTTACAATGCTCACAACAGCAGCAGTGATCTGGACAGGCTCCATTCTTGCCGTGGTATTGTGTCTGCAGGAGAGCAGAGTTGCAGTGGAAGCGGTGGATGACAACGGATGCCACGAGAATAGATTTTTATACCGAATGATGAGAGGACCTGCGAGGTGGATTCATGGCACCAGGAGAGCAGAGTTGCAGCGGAAGCGGTGGGATGACAACAGTTAGCACTGTGCACATTTCCCAAAGAATACATGTTCCCGGGAGCCCATGATGACAACACGGAGAAATTAGGTATCGAGACACGAGCAGGAGAGCAGAGTTTGCAGCAGAAGTGGTGGGTGACGACAGGATGCCATGAGAATAGATTTTTATACCAAATGACGAGAGGACCTGCAAGGTCAATCCATGGCACGTGGAGAGCAGAGTTGCAGCGGAAGCAGTGGTCGGATGACGACGGTAAGCAGTCCTACTGCACCGTCTGCTGAAAGCAGTATGGCGTCTGCACAGAAAAAAGGTTGCAAAACGATTGTCTGCCTTTGCTTTCATAGAGGGAGGGGCGACTGACGACATGTACCCAAAAACCACCCATCAGGCACTGAGAGCTCAACTCAGAATTCCAATGGGCAGCAGAGACTGCGGGAACTGTAGGATAGCTACCCACAGTGCAACGCTCTGAAAGTCGACGCTAGTGACGGTGCTGCAGATGCACTCCGCCAACTTAATGCGCTTAGTGAGGACTCACACAATCGACTGTATAAAATCGTTTAGGTTGAATTTATAGAAGTCGATTTTTACTAATTTCATAGTGTAGACATACCCTCAGCAAACAATCCTGAAAATCAGCTAAAAGCAAGGGTTGGAAAAGACAAAACCTTTTACCAGTGAATAAACCAGAGATAACGCAGTGACTGAAACAAAGTATTTGCCCATTCACCAGTAGCAGGTAGGAAGCTTTCCCAGGTATGTTGCATGGAGAAGGAGCTAACCACCAATTTCTGAAGAATGTAGGCTTTCATTTTAACATTTCTAGCTCTTACGATTGCAAAGATATGCTTCCATATGTGAAGCAATGCAACACTTGTCTTTGAATCCAGAAAACAGCAGCAAGTGAAATTTAGTAGCTTGGTCAATTTCACTGCTGCTTTACAGAAACCTGAAAGTAACCCAAATCTGATATGAACCACCTACCAGCTGCTTGGGAAAGTGAAGAAACAGAAGTAGTCACTAAGGCCTTGTCTACACTGGCAAGTTTCCGTGCAGTAAAGCAGCTTTCTGTGGTGTAACTCCCGAGGTGTGTATCTGCCAAGCTACGCAGTGCACAGAAACTGTGCAGTTGCAACGCTATAAAAAACCCCACCTCAACGAGAGGCATACAGCTTTCTGCACCAGGGGTACAGCGCCGTGGTGCCAGAGTAGACACCATGGTCAATTACAGCACTGTGATTGGTTTCCGGGGGGTGTCTCACAATGCCTGTTCTCACCTCTCTGGTCATCAGTTTGAACTTTAGTGCCCTGCCCTCAGGTGACCAAAAGTGAGCCCCACCCCTTAAATTGCTTGGGAATTTTGAAAGTCCCCTTCCTGTTTCCTCAGTGACACATGGAGTGGTCTCAGCGCATCTTTCCAGGTGGCCAGGCCTGCTCCATGCACCAGGTGATCCCCCCCTTTGGAGCTATGCTGAGCTGCTGGACCTCATCAGCATTTGGGGAGAGGCTGTCCAGTCCCAGCTGCACTCCAGCTGCAGGAATTATGATACCTACGGACAGATTTCACAATGCATGACAGAAAGAGGCCATGACCAGGCCACACTGCAGTGCAGGGTCAAAGTGAAGGAGCTGCGGAATGCCTACCACAAGTTACGGGTGGCAAACCGCCACTCCGGTGCTGCGCCCACAAGCTGCCGATTCTACATATAGCTGGACGCGATACTCAGTGGCAAGCTAACCACCACTGAGAAGGCCACTATGGATACTTTGTTGGCTTGCATGCCAGTCGAGACTGGACCGAGCCACAAGGAGGAAAACTTGGAAAAGGATGTGGGGGACCCAGAGGCAGAGGACTCGGAGGTCAGAGATGCATGTAGCCAGGAGCTCTTCTCTACCTCAGAGGACGCTAGCCAGTCACAGCTGTCAGAGCTTGGCAAAGTGCAAACAGGAGAGGAGGCCCCTGGTAAGCAGCTTTGATTTCGGGAATCGCTGAAGCGAGTTGTTGGGGGCAGGAGGGTTGCAGAAAGCAGGCTTGTGTCTCTGTATGATGCGCATACCACCACATGCCTAGTCTGAGAGGCAGAACAGGGTGTTGATTGACTCCCTCACTTCATAGGAATCTGCCTCAGAGATCTCTATGAAACTCTCATGGAAATACAGGGCAATCCATAGCTTATACTAGTGGTCCCAAACCTTTTCCGTGGGGCGGGCGCCAGACGACTAGCCGCCGAGGACCGTGGCCACCGGACAAGCAGCCGTGAATCGGCCACTGAAATGCCACAGAGGAGTTGCCGCTGAAATTCAGCGGGATTTCGGCAGTAGCGATTCTCGACGTTGCCACTTCTCGGCAGCATTTCGGTGGTTGCTTGTCCGGCGAACAGTAGGTGGGCACACATGGCGCCCGCGGGCACTGTTTGGGGACCCCTGGCTTACACAAACTCAATAAAAGGTTAGTACTTTAGCAGTTAAATTTTCAAAAGACTATCTGTAATTATCATATGTTCACCATCCATCTTCATACAGTTCCTACCAGACTGCACATGTACCATCCCCACAGAATAAATAAGCATGATCTATTCCAAGGCTGCAAGAGTAAGCAGAACTCTCCCTGAAATTGTTCCTCTTGGTGGCTGGGAGTCTGCTGTGCCAGGCACCAGAACTATGAACAGGGAGCTCTGAATCTTCCGCTGCTGGTGCTCAGGCAGCATGGAGAAGGAACTAACTTGACTGGAATGCAAAAGGATGATGAGATGCAGGGAAAGTGAAGTGAGACTGAGATAGGAGCTGTGAAAGAAGAAAATGATTAAGGGGTCAGGATGTAAGGGTCTATTAAAGCACAATCCAGAATTGAAGCCAGGATTATACTGTCTCAACAGTCCTCTGCCAATCAGCAAATACATGGCAAAGTGTGTGGGTCACCTCCTTCCAGTCTGGTCCACATAAAAGATTACAACCTTTAGTGCCTTAGCTTAAGTGGCAGAGGTCTGTGCTTTAGAGCCAAACTCCAAAGATTCCAACCCCTTAATAATGACCAATTTTGGTGTCATCATCCAAACCCTGCAGGCAAAAGGTGCCGGGGGGTGAGGGGGGAAACAGAGCTGCATTTGTGCTGACTGTTACAGATGTATTTTTCTCTTTTATTTCAATGCATCAGCTAAAACTGTTCACCAACATTTGTTGATTTAAACCAAATCCAGCCATGCCTAAACACAGGAAAGATGTGGACAAACCGGAAAGAGTCCAGAGGAGAGCAACAAAAATGATAAAAGGTTTAGAAAACCTGATCTAGGAGGAAAGGTTAAAAAATGAGCATGTTTAGTCTTGAGAAAAGATGTCAAATTAATAAATATATTAAGGGCTGTTATTAAGGGAACTGCAATCAATTGTTCTCCATGTCCACTGAAGTTATGACAAGAAGTAATGGGCTTAATCTGCAACAAGTGGGATTTAGGTCAGATGAAAGAAAAAAACTTTAAAAGGTAGTCAAGCTCTGGAATAGGATTCTAGGAGAGGTTGCGGAATCCCCATCGCTGGAGGTTGACTTGGTCCTGCCTCAGCCCACAGGCAGTGCTAAAACATCCTCCCCCTTCACCACCTCATAAAAGCCTCAACAGTTTCACAGACATTCTATCATAAACAACTTCTTGTTAAACAAGGAGAACCAAGTCTTCACCGTTGGCTCCATTTTATGGAAAGGACTAGGAAATGGTACCACCATCAGGGAACCTATGGGATTTTCCCCAGTAAATTGGGGGTGGGGGGAGAAGAGAAAAGGTTAGACTTCTCAAGATCCTTTCCAGCCCTACTTTTCTGTGATATTTTTCCCCCCGTTTGCTTTAAAAAAAAAGTAGGAAATTTCTCCCCCCCCCCCCCAAAAAAGCTACTTTATGACAATTTAAGGTTCCAAAGTCAAGTACTCAAAAGTTAGGAAATGCCAGAATTAAAGTTGCATTAATTCATGCAGCCTTAATTCAGAACCCTTTAATTACATGATCACACACTTTTTTCTCCACATGACCTCTGCTTAATTCAGTGCACCGGATAGGCAGTGTCCTAGAAATGAACCAGGGTTGCATAGAAAATTAGGCTATTGTCTGTAGGACTTCTGCATCATTTGTTTCAGAGAAGCTGGAACGAGTGAATAAAGCAGAGGACTACAGAAAGACAAGATAGTCTCATGAAAAAATCAGTTAAATGCCGCCCTGGAGAACTGGGGGGGAGGGATAGCTCAGTGGCTTGAGCATTGGCCTGCTAAACCCAGGGTTGTGAGTTCAATCCTTGAGGAGGCCACTTAGGGATCTGGGGCAAAAATTGGTCCTGCTAGTGAAGGCAGGGGGCTGGACTTGATGACCTTTCAAGGTCCCTTCCAGTTCTAGGAGATTGGTATATCTCCAATTATTACCTATTACCTTTAAACGCAGAATGCCAGATACTTTTGAATGGACCATGAAATCTTTTTACATACGTTTCATCATTACTGTTATTGCTGTATGAAAAACGTTTCTCTAGAGTCTGGACCTTGACTGTGCCTTGACAAAAAAATAACTGACTCACCTGACTTAAATCAATTTATTCACAGGTAGCCACTAATTGTTTGTTCCAAATCCTAATTGTTCAATCTGACACATTTGGGGGCCTGATTTGCAGAAGAGATGACCATTCACAACTACAATGGAAGTCAATACAGCTCTGTTCGGGACATGTAACATGTCAAATTCTCTGATAAAAATCAGTCCCCTGGTGCTTCAAACTGGGATCCCAAAATTAGCAGGCTCTCTCTACCTTAATCTCTTTGTTGTACCAGTTCCTCATCTGTAAAGTGACAACAGAATACCACATTACCTCACTCAAGTGTTATGAAAATAAATTAATGTTTATGAAGCAGATTGATATTATAATGATGAGCTCTGTAAGAAAAGCCAATGAGGAAATTAATTCTGTATTCAAAGCAGAGCAAGGGTGTACAAATAAGTTAGACATGGGAAGACAAATCAAATGGTGAAGATAAAACCAAACATTGAATAGCTGCTACTCATGGAGTTAATAGAACCCATTACGAGCACAGGATGAGGCAGGGGACCTTTGAAAAGATAGTCTTTAATTACATGACCACATGATATCCTAACACGTACAACAAATGGGCTAAATTAAAGTTGGAATATGCAGCATTAATTCTGTCATCTTCTAACTTTTTGAGTGGTTGACATTGCAACCTTAACATTCTTTAATATTTTTTGTAATACTTATATTTTAATTTGAGGTGGAGGTAATAAGACATATTTGCAAGTCCACTTAAAGATGATCGGAATTTGAAAACTATACTGTATCCAAAACTACAGCATCGCCTCAACTTGATAACTGAATACTTGAAGACTAAATCATTGTCATAAGTGGAAAAAGATTATCTGGAAAAAAAAAATCTCTATCAAAATACTGAAAATAATCATTTAAATATTCCTTTCCTTTAAAGGAACATAAAATATTTTGCATAAAACAATATTCTTAATTAGAAGAAGGCAAATACAAAACAAAAAGCTAAAATTTACCTTCTTTATGAAATCTAAATATAGACGGTGTACTGAACATTGATTACTGCCCTTTCCAAATTCATTTTGAAAGCAACTGTTCTTCAAATCACCTTTAAATAAAGACGGATCTGAACTATAAATTGTATTTCCCGCTACTCGGTTTCAAATTAACACTAGCACATTGTGTCATTTACTTCCATTTTATGATAAAATATCAACATGATGTGCTAACAATTGTCAAATTATAGTGATTATATACACTGGCACAGTTTAATGATTTGCAAAGAGAAAGTAATGTTGTAAGTATTTTTTCCTATATACAGAGTTTTCACCTGAACCAAGTGTTTTGTGTTTATATATAAAATTTGTGCTCAAACTTGAGTCTCTTGGACAGAACTGTCCAAGAGACTCAACGAAAACAAAAGTTTTTAAATGCACAAAATTAACATCAATCAATCCAGATTATACACAGTGCCTATGTTAAGTACATGGAAAATATTTTTAAATGAATCTTAATTAACAAATGTAATATATTCAGTAAAACAGACAGCAAAAAGCAAACCAGCCATGTATTTTCAGTTGAAGTTGACAAGACAGTTTCCAACTACTCATGCATTGTCACACAAGAGGTTAGATTTGGAGATTCTATTATAACAAATTTTGATCCCATGAGTAATTCCCCAACACAGCTGTGACATCAACAATGGCATTAACATTTCAACAGGAAACAGAGAGAGTCATCCTAACGCCCCTGAAAAGCATTTTTTCTAACTTTTAACCTCCCCAGGTGTTTCATAGTTATTTTGTATTACATCGAAATTGATGCAAAATTGTACAAAATATCGGAAAGCTTTGAAAACAGGAAGTGTTTCAACAGATAACTCTAGCAGTTTCCTAAAATTAGGTGGAATTAACACATCACTTTGATAAACTTTATCACAGGATCGAAAATAAGTGTTTTAGGCAAACTATAGTGAACACATTTTAATGCCATTACCTAAAATTTCTACAATTTGAAAAATAACTGTAAATACATTGAAAGAATTAAACTATGCTTATCCACCTTTTAGCAGCCAAAAGGGTGTCAAAACAAGGAGCTGTTTTAGAAACGCATAGTGCAACATGCCTGCTCCTTTTGCTTAATTAAATCTTGCTTTTGCTCCACACGCTGCGGACAGATCAAAGTATTTCCAACTAATTTATACTCTTTGCTTTGACTTCCACCCCAGGAATTTATTCATAACGTTGTAAAAAGTTACTCGCTGAGAAAGTTAGCTCTGCCCTGAGCTTCCCATCTAATCCACATTTCCTACATTGCGGGTTACGGAGCTACATTTTGTTACGCGGACCCAGCTGAAAGCCACAGACAGACCAAAGCACCGAGACGCGCTGGAAGGCGCCAGGCGAAGGCTTTTGAAGGAGGAACAGGCTGGATTAGCGCCGAGGTGGGTCTGGGCTCCGCGCCGGGCGCACCCTGCAACCGCTGACAAAGCCACTTCCCGGCTGACGGATCCCGAGGCTCTTTCGCCGGCTGGGGACGCGGCGCCCGGGCAGGGGCACCGAGCCGGTGTACCATCAGAAACATGAACCTATCCCGATTTGCTACTTTGGCTGCACTGAGCATGCGCAGCCGAACTGAGCATGCCCAGTAACCTGCGCTGTCGCCACTGCCCTCTCTCTGCCCTCACTTCTACTCACCATTTGCTGCCTGCTCTTTGGGGGCGTTTAAAATGCTCAAGGGGGCAAATCGCAGCGGGGGGGGCTGCCAGGGTCTGAGCGGGGGACACAAATTTACTGGACAGAAGGGGTCAAGCTGCTGTAGGCAGCGGCAGGAGAGAGACTGAAGGGGAAAAATCGGGGGTGGGGGGTGGGAGCCGCGGTTAAGCCCAGGGGGGGAGACGCTGCCAGACCCTGTGCGGGGACAAAACCCCCGTTTAGGGAGGGGGTGGGGGGGGAACAGTGGCCCCTCGGGATGAGCCACCTGCTGGGCTCGCAGATCTGGGGGTGTCGGGGTTGTGGGGGGGGCACAGGCTGTTTTCAGTTGTGCCCCGTGTCAGCCCTGGAGCAGGGGGAGGGTTCCTGGGGCTGGGTCTTAAAGGCACCGGCAGCCCGATTCCTACACTGTCAAAGCGTAGACAGCGCGGCTCCTCTCTATCCTGTACAAGTGCTGCGGGGCTGTTACTGCTCCAGCCAGGAGACTGAATGTGGGGAAATATTGTACAGACGCCCCCTCCCTCCCTCCCTCCCTCCCTCAAACTCTGCCTCTCACATTTTGACTATGTAAAAGTCTCTTCTATCAGTTTCGATGTCTATATGAAATCCCTGCAGCTCCTTTCTCTTATACAACGTGCTGATTTGGTAACTCCCTCCCAGAGCCCACATGTCTGTACCCCCTCCTGCACCCCAATCCCCTGCCCCAGGTCAGAGCCTGCACCCGTCACTCAAACTCCCAATAGCCTGCAACCCTCCTGCACCCCCAACTCCATCCCAGAGCCTGCACCCCAAACAGGGCTGGATTAACCTGTTGTGGGCCCGGTGCTAAACATATTTGTGGGTCCCCATGGGGGAAATGGGGACATGAGGCATGGGGGCAGAGTCCTCAGAGCGAGGGGCTGACTTGGGGCAATGGGATATGAGTCATGGTACGGCAGGGACAGCCCCACTCCACCCAGCCCAGTACAAGGGCACTGTTTACAAACCAGGAGCTGCCAGACCCATGCTGTCCAGCCCAGCCCTGCACTGCCATTGTGCTTCTTCCCCTTGGGTGTGGGCCCATGCTGCACCATGCTACCCCCTGCTCAGCACCCCTCTGACTCCCTACGTGCAGTGCCACACCACCCAGAGACCCCACAAACCCCCTGCTCAGCACCCCTCCGACTCCCTACGCCCAGTGCCACACCACCCAGAGACCCCCACAAATCCCCTGCCCTGCACCCCTCCGACTCCCTTCACCCAGTGCTGCACCATCTAGAGACCCCCACAAACCCCCCTGCCCAGTGCACTCCCAGATCACTCCCCCACCCACTCAGAACCCCCCCACAGATCCTCTCACTGACCAGTGCCCCCCAGCTGAAGACCCCCCACAGCCCTCCACAACTGCACAGTGCCCCACACCTTCCCACCCAGAGCCCCCCTACAGATCCCCTCACTGTCCAGTGCCCCCCCCCACCACAACTGCAGTGACCCGCACAGACCCCCCACACTTCCCAGCACCCACACACACACAGATCTCCCCCACTGACAGGCCCCCAACACATAGATATCCCCCCCCCCACAGTGCCCAGCACCTACCCAGACCCCCTAGAGACCTACTCTCCCAAACCCTAGCCCCCAGCCACAGTAGCCGGCCCTGATGGGAGGTGACTGTGGCTGCGAGGCTGAGATGGCAGCGCAGCCAGAACTGGTCCTGGGGCAGGAGAACTCTGGCCTCTTGGGAGTGGTGGAAGCAGCCAGGCTGGAGCAGGAGCAGAGCCTACCGGGGCCAGGCTCTCTCAGGACCCAGCTGAGCCTTCCCCCTCCCCAACTGTTCCCTGTGAGTGGCTGAGACTGGCGCAGCCTCTGCACCAGTCCCAGGTGGCTCTTCCTCCGGGGAGGCAGGTGGGGCCCCACAGGTCCCAGGCAGTGGAGACAGCTCATAGCTGGAGCAGTGCTGGGTAGCGGGGCAGATCCCTGAGATGTGACTCCCGCGATCCTACCCAGCCCACCCACACCCATTGGCCCCGTGGCAAGCAGCCTTGCAGAGCACACACCTCTCTCTCTCCCTGCTTTCCTATCACCAGTTATGTTACTACAGGAATGAAATTGAGACATCCCATAAAACAGCTAGTTCCACATTGTTCTTCAAACCTCAGATCATTGAAATGTAGCTTTGCATTTGAGATACTATATGACTGTAGTACATTTTGCACCACCTGCATCTACACTGACATCAGGAGAGGAGAAGAGGACAAGACTGTCCCTAGCATATATGATTTTAAAGAAAGGAGAGACACACACACCCACTATCAATACAACAAGAAGGGAGAACAGTAGCTGGTGCCAAGAGAGAAGATGCAATGAAACCCTTCTGTACCCACAACTGATGTCTGAAAAGCATCAGTCACTCTGCAGATCAAAGAAAGAAAGAGCAGCCAGTTTCAGACAGATAGGATCCTTATGACCTATATAGGAGAAGTGTACTTCCCTATAGCAGTTTCCCACCATAATAAATAAATCCATAAGAAAATTAACCAAAAATTAAGATTAGGAGTCTGATTGAAATTATGTACATTTTCAGCATTAGTTTAGTATGAAAATATTGCAGCTACTTTTCTTTTACTCCTGTCTTCATAAAAAGCAACAGAGTTATAACATATAATTACAAAGACTAAAGTGCATGCTTTACTATAATTAGGACCAGGCAATCCAAGATGAAAACTACACCGTGGCAGAGTCCTACAACCAGGTCTTTGAGGCCAATCCCTTTATCAATACAATCCTCAACCAAAATATGAGGAAGGAGACGAGTCACCCTCAAACTTTTGACAATAGCTCAAGGTCAGACACCCAGAAGACCAGCGCCATTCGTATTCTGGTTTTGGATAAAATACTTGATCTTGCCTACATCATAGAAACCTTCCTCTCTCCAAGTCTATACCCCATTACACCCTTTAGCGATAAAGTAACCATTAAAGAAGTTCTGAATCAGTCGTCTTTCTTCCCAATTTAGGTTTAACAATAAAGCTGCAACCTAAGTAGCTATGGGAGATGACAGTGCAACTACTAGGTATTGGTGGGGGAAAAGTGTGCTACTAATGTCCTGGATATACTGGCAGGGCCGGCTTTAGGCTAATTCAACTAATTCCCCTGAATCGGGCCCTGCCCCTAAGAGGGTCCCGTGCCCAAGCCCTGGTTCGGTGTATTGGCAAGAGTCAGTGCACTGTACCGGGGTGGCCCGGCTTCTCCAGGGGACAATTTAAAGGGCCTGGGTGCCCTTTAAATTGCCACCACTGCCACACTGCTGGAGCCATGGGGTAGGGCTGTGGGGATCTGTGGGCTACTTAAAAAGTCCATCGCCCCCGTTGCTTCTATTGCCCTAGCCCTTTAAATAGCCACTGGAGCCCCGCCGCTCCCCCAGGGCTCCGGCAGCTGTGTACATGGCCAGGGCTGTGGAAGCAGGGGAGCCCCAGGTGGCTGCTGTTACTCTGGTGGGGGAGGGAGGAGGAGGAGGGAGCACTTACCATACCGGGTGGTCTGTACCCCCTGTACCTGCACCCCCTGCCCTGTCTCCAGCCAACCCCTGCTGCACCCCCCCTGCCTGAAGCCAGCCATTCCTGCACTTCTCTGTCTTCAGCACTGCCAATCTATGCCACACCCCCCTATGGCCCTGCTTGAAGCCAGCCAGCCCACCCCACCCCACCCCACACACCCCTGTCTCCAGCCATTGCTGCACCCCTTGCCCTGCCTGCAGCCAGCCCCATGTCCACTGGTGCCCTGCAATTCCCTGGGCAGTAACCCTGCATACCTGCTTCAATGATGGGAGAAGAGAGCAGCTGGTACCCACACACATGTGCACACCCTAGGGTGACCAGACAGCAAGTGTGAAAAATCAGGATGGGGTGGAGGTTAATAGGATCCTATATAAGAAAAAGACCCCAAGATTGGGATTGTCTCTATAAAATCGGGACATCTGGTCACCCTAGCACACTCCCAGGGAGTGGCGGGGACCAGGGGCGGCTCTATACCCCAGCGCGCCAAGCAGGCACGTGGGGCGGCCCTTTCCCGGGGGGGCGGCATTTGGCTCCGGTGGACCTGCAGTCTTGCCTGCGGCAGGTCCGCTCGTCCCGGGCTCCGGTGGACCTGCCGCAGGCAGGCCTGCGGGAGCTCAACCGGAGCCGCGGGAAGAGGGGACCCGCCGCGGGACCGGGGAAGGGCGGCGCAGCGCACCGCGCTGCTTGGGGCAGCCTGATTTCTAGAGCCGCCCCTGGCGGGGACCCACACATGTGAAGCGGAGTTCATTTCTAGTTCAGGCCCATCTTTTTAAAAAAGAACTGTAGGTAGTGTTAACATACAGCCATATTTTCCTGGACATGTCAGACTTTTTGGTTTTTAAATTCCTGTTCGGGAGGAATTTTTAAATCTGGAAATATAGTAACCCTATTGGTACCAGAAATACATATTTTGGCACATCCCTTAAATCAGAACTTTTCATAGGGAACCGGTTGCTAAGAAAGGAAAGGCTTTTTTTCCCCACCTTTTTTTCCTTTTTTTTAAAGTCATCCCTGCTGGGGCCCCGCCGAAAATGTTTGAATTGGGTGGGCCACAAACTTCCTAAAGCCGGCCCTAACTAGTCTGTTCAGTGTTATAGCTTTTAATATGCTACTGCAAATACTGTAATAGAGCATTAATGTCCCAATGTACTGTAGCTTGTTTTAACTTACCGTAATACTAGAAGTGGTGCATGTGAACATTGCCGTAACGAGGGCAAGGCGAGTGAGGCATTTGCCTCGGGCACGGAAAGTGAGGGGCTCAGAAAGTCTCTCCTTCAGCGGCAATTCGGCAGCAAGTCCTTCCCTCTGAGAGGGACTGTGGTACTCGTTGCCAAAGTGCCGCTGGTCGTCTTCAATGGAGAGGGGCAGCGCATACGGCTCTTTTGCAGAAATTCGTCGGTGGATCCTTCCCTCTAATAGGGAAGAGCCGGACATGCTGCCTCTGTTCCTTGCCTTATGTGCCAAAAATCCCTACTGACGGCTCTGCATGTGAAGCTCTCTTAAAAGCTGACACTACAGTAGTGATATTCCCTAGCCAGCATGCATAGGGCTGGGTGTGGGGAAGGGGAGTGAATTTAGGTATAAGTAACATCTCTCACACCAAACAGGAACTTTTACAAAGTTCATTATTATGCCTTGTCTTACAAACACCAAAAACTATTATTACATATGCAGAAAGGTCAATAATCACCCCCTCCCCATATATACAGAGTTGTGCTTCTGCATATAGTATCTATGTCAGATTAATATTGAGTTACCAGCTGTTCAGGAATCAGTCAAGAGTCAGCTGCCAAGCCACATGTTGATTCCTATTGCAAACTGTATGGGTGACCCTTGAGGCATTCTGAAGCAAGAGATTACTGTAAAACTGTAAATAAGACATAGAAAGAATAAAATTTTCCTAGGTTTTGTTTGTCAGATTTATTGTATTATGTATAGTAGGTGTTTAATATAAAAACCAGGTAGTATGGTTTACAATGTTTTAACAAGAGATTATTCTATTACCATTATCCAGTCAACTTGCACACTATTTTGAAGTAGTGATAATTCACAGAGAGAGAAAGAAGAAAGCTGAATTTAGATAATTATTAACCAGATTCCTGGTTATTCACCAGCCACTTTGCTTCAGTCCATGGCATAAAGCATCATAAACCCAGGACAGTATTGACAAGATAATATTCACCTCAAATTTGCATCTGCTACACTCCCCGCCCCCGCCTCATTCCCAGTCACAATATTCAGGATATAGCCTAGTGAGAAAGTGGCCTGGCTGAAGCATGTAGCTGCCAACTGAAAACTAGTACTGAGTACAATAGCCTTGAGAACATTGCTTAATTCTGAGCACTGTGTCTGCAGTGAGATGCAGGGTGGCCCTGGTGCCATGGCACCATTGTAAAGTCGATACTGACTGTAATCCCATAGGCGGCAGGTTTGTATAATTTTTGGTGGTGCCCAAAATGGTGGTCTATCTCCCCGCTCTCGCTCTGTAAGCCGATATAAAATTAAGCTACAACGCATCAGAAACACACGATTACAAGGGTCATTTAAAAGTGGAAAGTGAGAAGCAGCACTTGCCTGCTTCAATATACGGTATTAAATTTTGTTACACCTGTTGTGCCAAATTGGGAATGTTCTTAATGTTTTCTCTGAATACTGTGTGGATGCCTCAGTTTCCCCTGCAAGGTGCCAACTGAAGGTGTTGGGGACAAAGAGATCAGGTGGCCTCCTTGTGCAGAAGAGATACAAAGGCTAGAGGAGGGAGTGTCAGTTTGGAGCTGGCTGGGGAAATGGGGAGAGGCCCAGAACTTGGGTCTAGGCTCCCCACCCTCCAAGATGGACCTGACTGAGGGGTCATTTTCTGTACCTACAAGCTCTGTTTAATCTGTGTTCCTGTTGTCTAACAAACCTTCTATTTTACCGGCTGGCTGAGAGTCACGTCTGACTGCAGAGTTGGGGTGCAGGGACCGCTGGTTGCCCCAGGACCTGCCTGGGCACACTCGCTGCAGAAAGTGCACGGTGTGGAAAGAGCTGAATGCTCCGAGGTCAGACCCAGGAAGGTGTAAGCTTCTTATCTTGGAGACAGTACGCTCAGAGAGAGGAGTCTCTCGCAGAGTCCTGACTGGCTTTGTATGGAGTAGTTCCAAAGCATCACAGCATCCCCTTCCACACCATGGGCTTCCCGGAAGTCCGCACAGGCACTGACACTCCCTCCTCTGCCCTCTCTCTCTTTTCCAGGCATTAGGAGGCCATCTGATCTCTTTGTTCTCCAACACCTTCAATTGGCAGCTTGCAGGAGAGTGGCCCAGGCCATCCGGTGCCCGGAGACAGGGTTTCGGCCATTCTCTGTGCAGACAGCATCACTCTGGCCCTCCAGGGCTCTACAACAATCACACCCCCTTATCCCACCATCTAGATCCTTGAGAAATGCATATGGGAAACTGAGGCACCCACACAGTCTTCAGAGAAAACATTAAGAACATTGCCACTTTGTAACACCTGTATACAACTACTTATATACTTTAAAGGGGTGTAAAATAATCAAGTATTGTGCTAAACACAATGATACTGCAAACTGACCACCACATTTCAGTTGCACATTTTTCCCCCTTAGGTGAGGGCTCTGGGGTGGGGCAGGGGATGAGGGGTTCACAGTGCAGGAGGGTGCTCAGGTTTGGGGTGCTGGGGGTGCAGGCTCTGGGGTGGGGCAGGGCTGGGGATAAGTAACTTGGGATGCAGACAGGCTGCCCCAGGTCTAGGACCAGAGAGGACTCCCCCCCCCCCCATTATCAGCAGCAGCAAGCTCCAGTGGAGGGATCCCTCCTCTCCCCCCACAGCACACTCACTCTGCAACACAGTCACTGCACATGCTCCTAGGGACTCTCTCAGGTCCAGAAAGCCCACTCGCCTCCCCTGCGGTGGGTATTGGGTGGCACAGAGTCCCTGGGCGATGCTCTGGAACTGCTCCCAACCAAGCCAGTCAGGACTTTGGGGAGCCTCCTCTCCCTTGGAGCAGACTTTTCCAGGGCAAGAACCTCACACATCTTCATCTCCTGGGTCTCTCCTTAGTGCATTCAGCATCCTCTGCCCCTCCATGTGCTTCCCACAGTGATCCCACCCCAGCGGTGTTCAAGGGAAAGCCACAGGGTCCTGCACCCCCAGTTTGCAGTCAGATGTGACTCTCAGCCAGCCAGTAAAACAGAGGTTTGTTCGGTGACAGGAACACAGTCTAAAACAGAGCTTGTAGGTACAGCAAACAAGACCCCACAGCTGGGTCCATTCTGGGGGCAGTGAGCCAGATCCCCATATGCACTTCCCTCATCATCCCCAGCCAGCTCCAGACTCCCAAACCCCCTCCAGCCCCTCCTCTCTGCTCAGTTCTTTTCCTGGGCCAGGAGGTCACCTGACCTCTTTGTCTCCAACACCTTCAGCTGGCACCTTTGCAGAGGAGGGGCCCAGGCCATCAGTTGCTAGGAGACAGAGTGCCAGGCATTTAGGTGCACTGGCCCTTTGCTCTGCAGCAATCAAATACCTTGATCCACCACCTACATACTTTAGAACGGCATAGGAGACACTGAGGCACCAACACAGTATTCAGAGAAAACATTAAGAACATTCCCAGCTCGTCACACCGGGGTGGGGGGCTGCCATCATGTGTGGCCTCCCCACCCCTGCTATTCCCCCTGCGTGCGGGGGGGGAAGAGAACTCCTAAGCACCTGAGTGCCTCCTGTCTCCTCCTCTCTCCCTCATCCCCTCCCCTCCCCTGGTGCTCCAAGAGGCTGCCAGCCGCTGATCTCTATATCCGTAGGCAGAAACAGCACAAAGAAAGGAGAGAGGCACTGGCTGTTTTCTTTCAGGCAGGGAAGCTCTGCGGCGGGGGCAGGGGAGAAACACCGCTCCAAATATTGGTGGAGCAGAGCCCTCAGCCTTGAATATTCCTGGTGCTTAAGCACCTCGAGCCCATATAAGCTGCGGCCCCTGTCATCCCCCTTCAACAGGAAAACTCCCTTGGACCGTTTCTGGATGCCACTAAAAATATAAAAATCTGCTTCCCTGCTGTTAATTTACTGCTACAGGAGACTTGATGCAGTGACATACTTTCCCTATATTCCATCAAACTCTGCATCACATCTCTTGAGTATTTAAAAGAGTATCTCATATTTGTCTATGTAAAGTATCAGAACTGTTTACAAATTTTAGGATTGCCTTTTGCTGCATTACTCTTGCCTGTGAATCCAGCTCTTACAGTCCCATTTGGTTTCACCGCACTGGGGAACACAAGTCACACAAACAATGTCCTTAGACACTCCAGTCTCCCAGTATCACCACCAGACCCACTCATCCTGGGGATGAATGGTTATGAAAACCAACACCCCAATAAAAGGAAAAGGTTCTCTCGATCCCAAAGGACCAAGCCCCAGCCCCAGATCAATATACACATGTGATCCTACCCACAAATCACGCTGTTGCCAATCCTTTAGAATCTAAAATCTAAAGGCTTATTCATAAAGGCAAAAAGGTAGAGATGAGAGCTAGAATTGGTTAAATGGAATCAGTTACATAGAGTAATGACAAAGTTCTTAGTTCAGGCTTGTAACAGTGATGGAGTAAACTGCAGGTTCAAATCAAGTCTCTGGAGAACATCCCCCGCTGGGATGGGTCACTAGTCCCTTGCGTAGAGCTTCATTTCCTAGCAAAATCCCTCCAGAGGTAAGAAGCTGGACTGAAGACAAGATGGAGATGAGGCATTAGCCTTATATAGGCTTTTCCAGGTGTAAGAACCTTTGTCCTTACTGTGGAAAATTACAGCAAAATGGAGACTAGAGTCACATGGGCAAGTCCCTGCATACTTTGCTCAGTTACAAGGCGTATCAGCCTTCTCTGCATGGGTCGATTGTGTAGCTGATGGTCCTTAATAGGCCATCAAACGAACTTATCAGAGCTAACACCAACTTGTCTGCAGTGTCACCCAGAAGCAGAGCACAAATACAAAATACAGACAGTACAGAGCCAATACTTATAACTTCAACTACAAAATGATACACAGACATACAGACAGCATAATCATAACCACCAACCCATAACCTGGTCTTAGCCACCGTATATGACCACCTTTACCTAAGATTTGGTGCCACTACAGGACCTTGGTTGCAAACCATGTTCTATATGGTCCCAGTTTATATCAATAATGTCACACACACACAAATGAGTGGAAGCGTGCGCGTCATTCATCCAATAGGTCAATTTGGCACATTAGCCAGGAGGAAGCAAATCGTGAGCGTTTTCGACCGCAAACCCCATCCCTCCAGATTTGCAACCATCCCTGGACCGGTGACAGGTGCATAGGCAGCCAAGTCATTGGAAATAATCAAGGAGGAAGCCAGTGGAGGACATGAAAGGGGCCACTCTGGTTATCACCTTGGGGTCAGGGGAGTGCGCTGTACCCACAAACGTTACCTCCCTTTTCACGTATTCACACTCAAAAAAGTGGAAGTGCGCGCCTCATTCATCCAATAGGTCAATTTGTCACATTAGCCAGGAGGAAGCAAATCGTGAGCGTTTTCGACCGCAAACACCTTTCCTCCAGATTTGCAACCATCCCTGGACCAGTGACAGGTGCATAGGGAGCCAAGTCAATAGAAATAATCATGGAGGAAGCCAGTGGAGAAAATGAATGGGGCCACTCTGGTTACCACCTTGGGTCAGGGGAGTGCGCTGTACCCACAAACGTTACCTCCCTTTTCACGTATTCACACTCAAAAAAGTGGAAGTGCGCGCCTCATTCATCCAATAGGTCAATTTGTCACATTAGCGAGGAGGAAGCAAATCGTGAGCGTTTTCGACCGCAAACACCTTCCCTCCAGATTTGCAACCATCCCTGGACCAGTGACAGGTGCATAGGGAGCCAAGTCAATAGAAATAATCATGGAGGAAGCCAGTGGAGAAAATGAATGGGGCCACTCTGGTTACCACCTGGGTCAGGGGAGTGCGCTGTACCCACAAACGTTACCTCCCTTTTCACGTATTCACACTCAAAAAAGTGGAAGTGCGCGCCTCACTCATCCAATAGGTCAATTTGGCACATTAGCCAGGAGGAAGCAAATCGTGAGCGTTTTCGACCGCAAACCCCATCTCTCCAGATTTGCAACCATCCCTGGACCAGTGACAGGAGCACAGCCAACCCCGGACCAGTGACAGGTGTGTAGGCAGCCAAGTCATTGGAAATAATCAAGGAGGAAGCCATTGAAAAAAATGAATGGGGCCACTCTGGTTATTACCTTGGGGTCAGGGGAGTGCTCTGTACCCACAAACCTTACCTCCCTTTTCATATATTCACACACAAAAAAGTGAAAGAGCATGCCTCAAGCATCCAAAAGATCAGGGTTCGGCAACCTTTCAGAAGAGCTGTGCCGAGTCTTCATTTAGCCTCTCTGATTTAAGGTTTCTCATGCCAGTAATACATTGTAATATTTTTAGAAGGTCTCTTTTTATGGCTATAATATATAACTAAACTGTTGTTGTATATAAAGTATATACGTTTTTTAACATGCTTAAAACACTTCATTTAAAATAAAATTAAAATGCAGAAACCCCCAGAACCCTGCAATAGGTCAATTTGGCACATTAGCCAGGAGGAAGCAGAATGTGAGTGTTTTTGACCAAAAACTCTGTCCCTCCTGATTTGCAACCCCATGGATCAGGCGGCAGCAAGTCCTGAGCAGGAACCCAGATGGTTATGTTGTGCGGCAGAAACTGCTACTAGTAGCAAAACGGGAGGGTTTCGAAATGTGATGGTACACCTGGTGTGTCTGTGTGTGTCACACACACAAACACACACAAACGCTGTGACCCCGGAGGGGCTGTGACGGGTGTGTGTCTCACACACACACACACACACGCTGTGACCCCGAGGGGGTTGTGCCGGGTGTTTATGTGTGTGTCACAAACACACACACACGCTGTGACCCCGAGGGGTTGTGCCGGGTGTGTCTGTGTGTGTCACACACACAAACACACACACACTGTGAACCCGGGGGGTTGTGCCGGGTGTGTCTGTGTGTGTCACACACACACACACAAACACACACACGCTGTGACCCTGGGGCGGTTGTGCCGGGTGTGTCTGTGTGTGTCACAAACACACACACACGCTGTGACCCCGGAGAGGTTGTGCCGGGTGTGTCTGTTTGTGTCACACACACAGACACACACACGCTGTGACCCCGGAGGGGTTGTGCTGGGTGTGTCTGTGTGTGTCACACACACAAACACACACACACGCTGTGACCCCGGAGGGGTTCTGCCGGGTGTGTCTGTCTGTGTCACACACACACACACACACGCTGTGACCCCGAGGGGGTTGTGCAGGGTGTGTCTGTGTGTGTCACAAACACACACAAACGCTGTGACCCCGGAGAGGTTGTGCCGGGTGTGTCTGTTTGTGTCACACACACAAACACACACACACGCTGTGACTCCGAGGGGGTTGTGCCGGGTGTGTCTGTGTGTGTCACACACACAAACACACACAAACGCTGTGACCCCGGAGGGGCTGTGACGGGTGTGTGTCTCACACACACACACACACACGCTGTGACCCCGAGGGGGTTGTGCCGGGTGTTTATGTGTGTGTCACAAACACACACACACGCTGTGACCCCGAGGGGTTGTGCCGGGTGTGTCTCTGTGTGTCACACACACAAACACACACACACTGTGAACCCGGGGGGTTGTGCCGGGTGTGTCTGTGTGTGTCACACACACACACACAAACACACACACGCTGTGACCCTGGGGCGGTTGTGCCGGGTGTGTCTGTGTGTGTCACAAACACACACACACGCTGTGACCCCGAGGGGGTTGTGCAGGGTGTGTCTGTGTGTGTCACAAACACACACAAACGCTGTGACCCCGGAGAGGTTGTGCCGGGTGTGTCTGTTTGTGTCACACACACAAACACACACACACGCTGTGACCCCGGAGGGGTTCTGCCGGGTGTGTCTGTCTGTGTCACACACACACACACACACGCTGTGACCCCGAGGGGGTTGTGCAGGGTGTGTCTGTGTGTGTCACACAAACACACACAAACGCTGTGACCCCGGAGAGGTTGTGCCGGGTGTGTCTGTTTGTGTCACACACACAAACACACACACACGCTGTGACCCCGGAGGGGTTGTGCTGGGTGTGTCTCTGTGTGTCACACACACAAACACACACACACGCTGTGACCCCGGAGGGGTTCTGCCGGGTGTGTCTGTCTGTGTCACACACACACACACACACGCTGTGACCCCGAGGGGGTTGTGCAGGGTGTGTCTGTGTGTGTCACAAACACACACAAACGCTGTGACCCCGGAGAGGTTGTGCCGGGTGTGTCTGTTTGTGTCACACACACAAACACACACACACGCTGTGACCCCGGAGGGGTTGTGCTGGGTGTGTCTCTGTGTGTCACACACACAAACACACACTCGCTGTGACCCCGGGGGGGTTGTGCCGGGTGTGTCTGTGTGTGTCACAAACACACACAAACGCTGTGACCCCGGAGGGGTTGTGCTGGGTGTGTCTGTGTGTGTCACACACACAAACACACACACACTGTGACCCCGGGGGGTTGTGCCGGGTGTGTCTGTGTGTGTCACACACACACACAAACACACACACGCTGTGACCCTGGGGCGGTTGTGCCGGGTGTGTCTGTGTGTGTCACAAACACACACACACGCTGTGACCCCGGAGAGGTTGTGCCGGGTGTGTCTGTTTGTGTCACACACACAAACACACACACGCTGTGACCCCGGAGGGGTTGTGCCGGGTGTGTCTGTCTGTGTCACACACACACACGCTGTGACCCCGAGGGGGTTGTGCAGGGTGTGTCTGTGTGTGTCACAAACACACACAAACGCTGTGACCCCGGAGAGGTTGTGCCGGGTGTGTCTGTTTGTGTCACACACACAAACACACACACACGCTGTGACCCCGGAGGGGTTGTGCTGGGTGTGTCTGTGTGTGTCACACACACAAACACACACACGCTGTGACCCCGGGGGGTTGTGCCGGGTGTGTCTGTGTGTGTCACAAACACACACAAACGCTGTGACCCCGGAGGGGTTGTGCCGGGTGTGTCTGTGTGTGTCACACACACAAACACACACACACGCTGTGACCCCGGGGGGTTGTGCCAGGTGTGTCTGTGTGTGTCACAAACACACACACACACACACACACGCTGTGACACCGGATGGGTTGTGCCAGGTGTGTGTGTGTGTGTGTGTGTGTCTCTCTCTCTCTCACACACACACACACACACACACACTGTGACTCCAGATGGGTTGTGCCGGGTGTGTCTGTGGGTGTCACACATACACACGCTGTGACCCTGGATGGGATGTGCCGGGTGTGTCTGTGTGTGTCTCTCCATCCTTTGGTCCAGGGCTGGTAAATTCTGATGCCTGGGGACATTCTCATCACAATTTGCTACATCTCATATTTCCCTTCCTCTCTATCATCCCCTAAAGTTGCGATGGATACAGGGTGCGCCCCTCACAATTTGCTACCTCCCCCTTTGCCCATCCATGCAGTATTGCCAGTTTGGGAGATCTGACCCCCCACACTCATGAGATTGGCCCCACAATTATCACATTTCAATAGAAGTTGACCCTGTGTTTTTAGGTCAGGCTGGTGATGTTTGACCTGCCCCTGCCCATTGCTGGGGTGTGCGCATGGGACAATTAGTGTCACCCCCTCTCCCACACACTGGGTAGGGAGACGCTGGTCCCTGCCACAGGAGCTCTCAGCCCCACATCTGCCCACCTCCTGCCCAGCAGTTAATCCTGTCCCCCATCAGTTCTGTCCCCACCCAACCCCACTCCGTTCAGACCCCCCCATGGGTGGTGTGTGAGCCCCCCCTTTGGGGAGGCTAGCCATGCAGCCCCCGTCCCTTCCGCCTTAGCCCCCCTACATCCCATTGGAGCCTGAGCCCCCCAATATCCCCACCAGCCTCCCCCAGCCGCTGGAGCCCTGAGCCCTCCCCACAGTGGCTGGAGAAGCCCCATCTGAACAGCCCCGGGCCACCGGCCAGCCTCAGGGCCAGCTCACCTGCCTGCCATCTTCAGCACCCCCCTGCCAGCCACCCCAAGTGTCAGGTCGCCCGCTGGCCGGAACACCCGACTGCCCACTGATCCCCGCGCTGGGTGGCCAGCCAGGCTCAGCATCAGCCCCAGTGCCAGGTCACCAGCTGCCCTCTGCCACCTGCCGGCCTCCAGCCGGAGCTGGACTCCACTGGCTTGGAGGAGAGGGTGCAGTGGGGGCAGGGCCCTACCAGATACTCCTGGCTTCTCTCGACTCAGTTTAAATCCCAAGAGCTTTTCTCTCTCTTCTCTCAGACTCTTCAGATGGTTCTGGATTGTTCCTGAGTCATCAGAAATTATTTGGGTGATTTGATTTTTATTTTTATTGGTGAACCAAAAAAACCTCCCTAACATAAAAACAGGCTTGTCTCCACTGATGACTGGAGGAGGGTTATGATGTCAGAGATACCAAGGAAGTGGAGTCCTATTAATGGAGCCTGAGAATGTTTTATATTCAAACTCTGAAATTATTTGACCTCGTGTCTTCGCTGATTTACACCAGCATGAAACTGGGGTCACACCCTTCGATTTTCTTTCACTGTGTGAAACAGCGTGTTTTGGAGAAGGTTTAACTAACACAGTGACACCAATCCCAGACGCCTGCAGGGTGGGACGTGTGGGCTGGGATTCTCAGTGGAGCCCAACTCCCACTGAATTTCAGCCCTGAAGCTCTGGGGATGCGACTGGCTGGACAGATCTGGTGGTAGCGCTAGGACAAAGCCATTAAACAGTCTGGGTTTTGTTGAGAACGGTTGGGCTTGGCCTGAGTGTGGTCCTGCACCCTTCCCATGGCAATGCCCCCGGGCAGCTATTCCACAGCTCCCAGCAAAGCTGCCAGCAGCAGCGGGTTCTGGGATTTCGAAATGCCGCACCATGGGAGAGCAGTGTGAGGACTAATGGAGCCACTGGGGCTGGTCCTTCAGACTGACACGGGGCAGCCCCATTAGCTTTGCTGCGATCAGGTTCAACCCCAAAGAGATCTGACGTGGGCCTGCGCCGCCTGGAGCCCTCTTGTGCCTGAGGTCACGGTGCCCAGCGGCCACCCCGTGCTCAGCCCAGTGAGCTCCTCCAGTGCCGACCAGCAACATGGGAGTTCAGCATCCCAGTGGGAAACCTCATCTCCCTGCTGGCCTGGGACCTGTCTCAAGGAGCCTTTCCCTTCGTACAGGCTTCATCACTGGTAGATGCTGCTTGGTTCCACAGCAGCATGGGCTGATGGTTCGGGCACTGGCGTCGGCCTTGAGACACCTGGGTTCTATTTCCTACCCGGCCACTGGCCTGTTGGGTGACTGTAGGCAACTCACGTCCCCTCTCTGAGCCTCAGTTTCCCCTCCCACTCTGCATTTTTCTTCTCAGATTCGCTTGTAATCTGTTCAAACAGGGTCTGTCCCTCGCACAGTTTCATGCAGGTTCCATCAGAATCTAGGTCAGAACTCACCTGGGGTCTGTGTCGACTACTGGGATGCAAATAACCACGATGATGATAAATGCTAAGATACAAGTCAGCGATGACAACCCCAGTAGGATAACTTGACGTCCTCCAGCCTAGAAGTGACACTGTGACATAGGCCAGGCCCCAGGCCCCAGGCTCTGTGATTTCAGCCTCGCTGAGCATTTAACCGCGTCTGTTCCATAAAGCGCTCCCTTGGTTCACCAGGGAGAGCTGGGTTTGAAAAGGATTCAGCTTCTCAGGTAAAAGTTTCCCACATTACAAACCCCTCACTTCTTCATATTTTGCCCTTCCTGCCACCCAGCCATCTCGTTTACTGTTTAGCATCTCCCATACAATGAAGGCTTTACAGAGCTGAACCATGCAGGGACACCCGCCACAGGCAACTCGCACCTATCATAAAAATCCAAAGCTGTTACTCATTGAGCTTGACAGCAATTCCCTATCTTGTACTCCTGGGGGTCCTCCTCTGTGGGAACCATTGGGTGAGCTCGGTTTGCCCGGGACAGATGGCAAAGCCGGCAGATGGGGGCTTGATCCTCTTTGCAGAACAGTGTCAGAGCCTCCTGGTGGTCCCCACCTCCCCTCCTGCTGCTTGGAAACTCAGCCATTTGACTATGTCTAGGACATTCGCCAGCTGCCTGTTTGGCCTGAGGTTTCTCTGTTGCACGGCTTGTCTGCACTGGGGGCAGGAGCTGCCTGTACTGTACACGACAGTCTTGTAGAGTACACAGGACCCAACTGTGCCTCAGTCTCCCACCCTGTAAAATGGGGGTGATAAATGAAGCCTTCACTATCGCTATTTTTCAGTTGGGGAAACAGGCACACAGAAATGAAGACCTGCTCGTGGTCACAAAGCCAGGAACAGACAGCGGCAGGTCTTGGGCCTCAGTTCTGATTATCCTGGCCTGTCTGGTCTACGTCAGTCACAGCCAGCTTGGGGTTTTCTTCTTCTCCCTGTCCCGTGACTCCACAGAAGAGACTTTCCGTTAGCAGCTGGCTCCAGTGCCCGTGGCTGCTGTTCCAAAAGACGTTCTCTGGCTCACTCACATGTCATGGGTTTGACGGGACCCACTTGGTGACATTCTCTGGCCTGTGGTACACAGGAGGTCAGACTAGATGGTCTTTCTGAGCTTAAAATCCATTTCTCTGTCATTTTTTCTGCTACTAGGAAGATAACTCTGGTCATGTGTTTTCTATCAGTCACTTTCCGTTGGAATAATAAGGCAGCACGTACAAGCACACGCTACTCGGGGAAGTGTATTTACCAGTATTGGCTCCTAATCCATAACACCGGATCAGTCTTCGTCCTCCTCTGAGCGTGTGCTTCGGCTTGCCTCCTTTCCACCGCCTCCCCACTCTCCCGAAGGAACTGCCACTCCCAGCAATTTGCACTAGTGCAGCATCATGCAGAGAGCATGGGAGAGACAGGGTGAGCACGTCCCCTGTTTGTCTTCATTCATGAACAGCCTCACAGAGGGGTGCAGGTATTTAGCGATGGAAAGGCGGTTGCTGTACGTGTTGTCTGCATCCACAGGGTAGTGCGCTGTTGGGATATTTCACAAGCTAAGCAGCGTCTGTGCTGGTGCTTGGCTAAGTGCATAGGTGCACGGCCCCGCCCTGCCCCCACCCATGCCTCACCCCTGCCCCACCCCCACCCCCATACAACCCCTTGCCCAAAGTCCCCACCCAACTCCGCCCCCTCCCCACCCGGCCCCGCCTCTTCCCCAAGGAGGGCGCACTCAGGGGAGAGGGCAGAGCAGAGGGGGAGGTGAGCTGGGGCGGGGGGGGCAGGGCAGGGCGCACCGGAGCACCCACGGAGTCGGCGCCCATGGCTAGGGCTGTCCGAGGAGCTAGGGCTGTCTGACTGAGGGCTGTCTTAGGTGCAGCACCGGAGCAATCGTTTGCCTCCCGCGCCTTATGGTACACCTGCCTCAGCTGCTTTATCTTCACTCTGCACTGCTGCGCGTCCCGGTCACAGCCCCTTTCACACAAGCCTTGAGAAATGTGCCCATATGTGTCCTGATTCCTAAGGGGTCACTCGCAGCTGCAACTGAACAGCCTCCTCTCCCCATACACTGATCAGATCCAACAGCTCCGTGGTGGTCCCAGCGGGAGCGCGTGTGGTGCGATAGCCAGCCATGCTCACCGGGGAAGACACCAGGACACCTCTTCACGCTGAGCCAGCAAGCAGGAAATGGGATTTCAAATTCCTGGGGCTTGTAAGGGGAAGGGGCAGATTGGCTGCAGGGCAGTGGAGTTCAAACTGCTGACCAGAGCAGCAGCATGATGTGATGCTCTGTACCTCAGGGGAACACCCGACATCCCCATGTTCATCTTTATAAAATGATTGTGTGGTGTCCAGTGCAAAGTTTATCATATCAGGTGTCTGCGGAAGGCTCATGATGCACTGAGCATGGGTGTTATAGTGATTGTTACAGTGATGTTATAGTGAGATTATGATTTCATGTATGTAGTTCTGAGGCTGAAAATGTATCTTTGTGGCTTAAAACAGGCCCAGACAAAAACTCTCCAGGAGCAGAGGGGCAGTTCACACCTCATCAGGGCAGGTATGGGACAAACCCAGTCCAGCCTCCCAGGAACAAAGGACACTGGCTCAGGCAGCAACAAAAGAATCTGTCAGACCCTCAAGGGAGTCACCCCCCCCCCCCTTTGGGCAGTCAGGGACTGCGATGAGGTGATGCTCACCTGACTCTGAAGGTGTGTGTGTGTGGGGGGGGGGGCAAAGCCAGGAGGGAAGAAAGGACATGATAAAAGGGACAGACATTTGCCAGGCTCTTCCTCTCTCTCTCCCGCCTACATCTACAGACACCACCACCATGCGACTGACATGCTGATCAAAGGGAGACTGACTGAAAAGTAACCAGCCAGCCTGTGGTGAGAAGCATCTAAGTTTTTAAGGGCATCCGACGAAGTGGGTATTCACCCACGAAAGCTCATGCTGCAAAACGTCTGTTAGTCTATAAGGTGCCACAGGATTCTTTGCTGCTTTTACAGATCCAGACTAACACGGCTCCCCCTCTGATACTTAAGTTTTTAAGGACATTGAAAGTGTTAAGAGCAGCTTAGAATGTGTTTTGCTTTTATTTCATTTGACTAAATTTGACTTCTTGTACTTTGACTTATCACTTAAAAATCCATCTCTATAGTTAATAAATCTGTTTGTTTATCCTACCTGAAGCAGTGTGTTTGGTTTGCAGTGTGTCAGAGGCTCCCCTTGGAATAACAAGCCTAGTACATAACAATGTAGAACTGATGAATGAAATTGTTTTAAATTGTTCACTTTATTAATATAATTTCATAAGTAAAGTTTTATGAATGAAACAACATTCATTCATAAAACCAGTTACCCCAATAACTGGCTAATTAACAGTTAAGATGCTTGTTAAGAGCCACAGTCGCGCAGCCTGCTGCCTTTGTAAATTTCACTATCAATCCAATTCTTGCTTAAATCCCTGAGACTTGCACTGTTTCAGTATCTCAATATTCTAACTTCTGTTCACCATTCACACACTTGCCTACATTGTAACTTCTGTTCACTGTTTGCCACATTGTAATTCAAACCCCATTTTAAAACGCTCACTCCATTTTGTAAAAACTGGCTCCAACCTTCATTTTTGCAAACCCTGCTGTAATCTTATTGGTTTACTTTAGATGTGTGACTGAGGTATGTATGGATGATGGAATCAACCTCCAGCACTAGCCTGTCCTGATTAAATAGAGTTCAAACACCAACGGCTGAAGATGCAGACAACAGCCCTAACAAAGTAAGAAGAGTCCACCCTAAAAAGAAAAGAACAAAGATACAAAAAAAGGAAAATCAAATCCAGGTCTGAAGCTGAAAGTCACTGTCTGCAGTTGACGGGTGATCAATCACACTGAACCCAGAGGCAGTGTGACACAGCAAGGCCTATAGACTCTTGATTCAAACTAAAGCCTACAAAAAGAATGGGTAAGATGGAAGACTTTGGAGGGTAACATTCTGCTGCCAACATGGAAGTGCAGACCCAGCTCGTCCTTGTGCCTGGCTTTCCTGGCCAGTTAGCCGCCACAAGCTACGAACCCAAGCTGGTAACTATCAAGCAGCTGCAAAACACCTGGAGAGAGAGAGAGAGAGAGAGAAAGAGAGTGTGTGTGTGTGTGTGTGTGTACAGTCTGGATCAACCCCTCCTGTGTCTGATCAGGAGTTGGGAGGTTTCGGGGGAACCTAGGCCCACCCTCTACTCCGGGTTCCAGCCCAGGGCCCTGGGGATCGCAGCTGTCTATAGTGCCTCCTGGAACAGCTGCATGACAGCTACACCTCCCTGGGCTACTTCCCCATGGCCTCCTACCAACACCTTCTTTATCCTCACCACAGGACCTTCCTCCTGGTGTCTGATAACACTTGTACTCCTCGGTCCTCCAGCAGAACATCCTCTCCCTCTCAGCTCCTCTCACACACTTCCTCTCCTCTGGCTCCCCCGGCCTGACTGGAGTGAGCTCCTTTGTAAACCCAGGTGCCCTGATTAGCCTGCCTTGATTGGCTGCAGGTGATCTAATCAGCCTGGCTGCCTGAATTGGTTCTAGCAGGTTCCTGATTACTCTAGTGCAGCCCCTGCTCTGGTCACTCAGGGAACAGAAAACTACTCATCCAGTGACCAGTATATTTGCCCTCTACCAGACTCCTGTACCCCACCGGTCTGGGTCTGTCACAGTGTATAGGTATGAGGTATACTGTGTGTGTATAAGGATTAAGATATTAGTTATTGGTCATAAATCAAATTATCATAATAAATGTGGCATCTTTGTCTTGCCCCCTGAGAAGATCCTGTGTCGTTTTGTCTGCGTACCATCAATTTCTTTGTTAAATTGATGAATTTATATAAGCTTGCAGCGTCCAGCAGGCATAACTGGACACTGCAAGACGGAGGTTCCCAGGGTTGTGTCTGGGACCAGAGAAATTGGCTGGTGTCATTCGTCTGCAAGTAGCTGGGAGCAGCTTCCATGCCAGAGGCTGTGTGAGAACAGCCCAGGAGTGGGGTTCTCACAGCAGAGCCGGGTCAGGCTGGCTCCCAGAGTCGAGGATTGGGGTGACCTAGCAGATCACTGGTCCAGACAACACCAGGGGAACATCACAGTGGCGCAGTGAGCCGGGTGTATGTGCAGCTTGTTACTCCAAGTGGAGTTCACACTTTAAGCTCTGATATTTGTGATTTTAAGTGAGTCTTAAGTGCAGTGGCTAAGGACAGTCAGGAGGGGGTCACAGTTCTGTTATTTTCTGTTTGCTTATTTCAGGAAAGGGAAGTAGGAGCAGAAAAGCAGGAAAATGAGTGAAAGCAGTGAAGCGATTGCAAAGTTGGAGCTTTTTAGGCTTCGGTCTGCAGAAAAGGAGATGGAGCACCAGAGATTACTGCAACTGAAAGAACTGGAGATAAAAGAAAAGGAGAGCGAAGAAAGAGAAAGAGTAAGAGAATGGGGAGAAAGAGAAAGAGAAAGAGAGAGTGAAAACACCAACTGGGCCTGCTAGAGAAGCAGAACCAGAACCCGCCAACCCCAACAACTCCCATCACTCCAAAAATCCACAAGTGGGAACACTTATGTCCTGCACACAGTGAGGACGATGATATTGCTGAATATCTGACTACCTTCGGAAGGCTGTGTGTAATACATGAAATCCCTGATAAGAGAGTTCCTATGCTGATTGCAAAATTAACTGGTAAAGCTTGGCATGTATTCAGTGGAATGCCTATTGGAGATGCTTTAGACTATTGTAAATTTAAAGATACTGTTTTGCGACATTTTCAGCTTACCCCTGAAGCATATAGAGTTGAATTTAGGACTCTCAAGAGGGCTATTGGGATGAGTAATGGGGGATATGTAAACAAAATGACAGATTTCTTGGGAAAATGGGTGAGGGGTAAAGAGGTGGCAAGTTTTGAGGGAATGTTGGATCTTGTTGCATTTCCTGGGCATGTGTAAGGCTGATGTGAAGCAGCATCTGTGGGACAAAGATGTAAAGTCTGTGGATGAGGCGGCTTTTTTAGCGGATGCCTTCACACAGAATCAGGTGTCTATTGAGGGCAGGCCCCAGAAAGAGGGGTT
This sequence comes from Mauremys mutica, assembly GCF_020497125.1. Lineage (NCBI taxonomy): Eukaryota > Metazoa > Chordata > Testudines > Geoemydidae > Mauremys > Mauremys mutica. Next base: position 84,296,962 of record NC_059081.1, on the reverse strand, counting down.
TAAAACTGGGGGGAAGGGAGGGTCCCATATTGCCCCTGGGAAGAGGGGAGGGGGTTGGGAGCCTAAACATTCTCCTCCCCAAAAACATTGCTCTACTGGTAACTCCCATCCCAAATCTCCTGTAAAAGCAGGAGAGCCCAAGCTGCTATCAGTGTAATTCCACTGATCACCTGAGGAATAAATGCCCTGTGCTGGGGGAAAGGGGCAACCGATAGCTCATGTTAGTTCTGCCGTCCTCACCACAGAACTCCCCCCCCAGGGAATCGAAACCTGTCACGTTGGTTCTGTGAGGTTAGGCTCTGCAGAGCCAGACATGGAGCATGTTACGGCTGCCCAAGCTGATGGCAGGGAAGGCTTGGGGCAGAGGGATCCAGGGGCCCAGATCTCTCTGGTTAAGCAGAGTGTGGTCCCAAAGGCCAGTATGTTGCCTGGCCAAATGGCAGATTGTGGGGGTGGGCGAAAGCAGATTCCTTGTACCACTAGTTCAAATCCATGTGGTGTGGAAAGGTTTGGAAAGCGTTGGAAAGTAATACGTAACTTGTTTGTATCAAGATATAAAAGGAGAAGTTATAGGTGGGGCAACTTTCTATCGGCCGAGAGAACAGGATCTGGTGCCCTCACTGAGCCTTTATCCTGTCATGGACATAGACTCATGGAATATCAGGGTTGGAAGGGACCTCAGGAGGTCACCTAGTCCAACCCCCTGGTCAAAGCAGGACCAATCCCCAACTAAATCATCCCAGCCAGGGCTTAAAAATCTTTAAGGAAGGAGATTCCACCACCTCCCTAGGTAACCCATTCCAGTGCCTCACCACCCTCCAGAGTGAAATAGTGTTTCCTAATATCCAACCTACACCTCCCCCACTGCAACTTGAGACCATTACTCCTTGTTCTGACATACACATGTGTGACGATGCGGTTCTGGCGGGATCCAACTGAGAGTGCCAATTCAGGACCAATTGCTCAAACAGGGCAGTCACAGCCCTAGTCTGGGGTTTTTCCACCTCTAAGGCAAACCAAACCAGCCAGACAAAAATGACTTCGGTTTCACCCCACTGGCTAACCACAAGTCACACAAGCAATTCCCTTAGACACTCCAGTCTCTCAGTATCACCACCAGTGCAATTCGTCCTGGGGATGAATGGTTATGAAAACCAACACCCCAATAAAAGAAAAAGGTTCTCTCGATCCCAAAGGACCAAGCCCCAGACCCAGGTCAATATACACATCAGATCTTACCCACAAATCACGCTGTTGCCAATCCTTTAGAATCTAAAATCTAAAGGTTTATTTACAAAGGGAAAAAGGTAGAGATGAGAGGTAGAATTGGTTAAATGGAATCAATTACATACAGTAATGGCAAGTTCTTAGTTCAGGCTTGCAGCAGTGATGGAATAAACTGCAGGTGCAAATCAAGTCTCTGGAACATCCCCTGCTAGGATGGGTTAGTCCCTTGTGTAGAGCTTCAGCTTGTAGCAAAGTCCCTCCAGAGGTAAGAAGCAGGATTGAAGACAAGATGGAGATGAGGCATCAGCCTTATATAGGTTTTTCCAGGTGTAAGAACCTCTTTGTTCTTACTGTGGAAAATTACAGCAAAATGGAGTCTGGAGTCACATGGGCAAGTCCCTGCATACTTTGCTGAGTCACAAGGCGTGTCTGCCTCCTCTCCATGGGTCAGTTGTGTAGCTGATGGTCCTTAATGGGCCATCAAGCAGGCTAAGCAGAGCTAACACTGACCTGTCTGGGATTTTTCCCAGAAGCAGAGCACAAATCTGAAATACAGACAGTATAGAGCCAATATTCATAACTTCGACTACAAAGTATCAGAGGGGTAGCCGTGTTAGTCTGGTACATGCTGCAAAACGTCTGTTAGTCTATAAGGTGCCACAGGATTCTTTGCTGTTTCGACTACAAAATGACACATGCACACAGACAGCATAATCATAACCAGCAACCCATAACCTGGTCTTAGACACCTTATATGACCCCCTTTACCTAAGATTTGGTGCCACTACAGGACCTTGGTTGCAACCCATGTTCTATATGGTCCCAGTTTATATCAATAACGACACAACGTGTTAGTATCCCTGTAGCCCATTGGACAGGATGCTCGTACTGTGCTTTGTTGACAGTAAACTTGGCCAAGTGTCTTTGCCACTAAACCGAGCCGGTGGCCTTTCTTTATGAATAATATATAGTGCAGCTGACGTCTGAGCTCCAAGAACAGCAACACTGAGCAGCCATAAGAACTTAGCAGTGTGCCAACCCTCATGATGTTGTCATGAGTCTCATGATAGTGTTTTCCTTAAAGCCCCAGCTCCTGGAGTCAAGTGAAGATGTGACGATGATTTCAGCCTTCATTCTGAAAGAAAAAGTAAGTTTCTAGCCCTTGTGGCTGTGGAGGAAGCATCAACATGTGACTGCAGTGCACCCTAATGGCTCAAAAGGCAAATAAAAAGACCCCCCCAATCTATTATTTTTACATAATCTCCTGATTTTAAAGGCAATCTCGTGGTTTTTGGTGAGCCTGACTTCTGATTGTTGAAAATCTGGCGTTGGCAATCCTGACTTAGCAGCCGTAACAACTCCTCGCAGCACTCACCCCTTGAGGGTTCAGTCCATCGCCCCTCACAGAGGGGGTGCCAATCACAGCACGTCGGTCGAGTGTTTCTAGCCAGTTCTTCAACCACCCGCTGGCCAGTGGCACCGGACACCTGATTGGCATAGCACACTCCAGCCCAGAACCCTGGAGTTCCACAGCCTCCCAGGTAGCTGGGATGACAGGCACACGCCACCACACCCAGGTGCAGCTCCAACCACGTGTGATAAAAGCTGAGCGGCTCCTAGCTCGCAGCTGCCCAATGTGGTGGCAGCCCAATGGTCCCAGGGCCCAAGTTGTTGAAACCGCCCATACAATTGTATTTCAATGTAGCACATAACACTGACTAGACGCAGTCCCCTCCCCAGCACTGCCAGGCTGGGTCTTTGCCTGGCTTTCTGGGGCCATCTCCTGCTCTGTCTCTGCCTTGGGGTTTGAAGTGCCAAGGAAATCCTGGCTGGCTGTGACAGTCTCCTCCTGCCTGGGGTCAGCAGTCACTTGGGTACCTTTAGTGCAGTCTGGAATGTGCCTGGGCTTGCAACAACCCAGTCCAGGTCCACCTAGCTGGGACAGGTACGGCGGCAGTGGCTGGAAGTTTTGTTTCTGTGCCTGGTGTTCTTATAACAGCCAGAACTCCTTTCTTTTCTCGGGACACTGGGTCCACTGCCCCCTCTCCTTCATTCTGTCTGCAATCTGCGTGTAGATCTTGGCTTTCCGGCGACTTCTGATGGGACAGGACACGTGCCTCTCGCCAGAGGGCAAGAAAACCCAGGATCTCAGCATGGGAGCTTGCAGAGGCACAGGGAATGGCTGCTATAACCAGTTTGTGATTCCAGAGCTGCAAACTCACTTTGAGCTGCAATTGCAGAGGGGCATACGGGGCTACACACCAACATTTAAATGGGGGAGGTGACATCCGGTGAAGATGAACCCAGAGCAAACTGATCGAAGGGTACAGCAGTGCGCTGTGAAATAGCAGTGGCAGGCCTGCCAACAGCAGAATAGTTCATTTTGAATGGAGAGGTGTCAACACAAACCTTATTCCTGGATAATTCACTCCAAAATACAGTTAATCTGCTTCCAAAGCCTCTCTATAAATCCATGGGACACCCACACCTTGAATGCTGTGTGCAGATGTGGTCGCCCCATCTCAAAAAAGATCTCTTGGAATTGGAAAAGGTTCAGAAAAGAACAATAAAAATGATTAGGGGTATGGAACAGCTGCCGTATGAGGAGAGATTAATCAGACTGGGACTTTTCCGTTTGGAAAAGAGACGACTAAGGGGGGATATGATTGAGGTCTATAAAATCATGACTGGTGTAGAGGAAGTAGATAAGGGAGTGTAATTTACTCCTTCTCATAACACAAGAACTAGGGCCAACCAAATGAAGTCAGTAGACAGGAGGTTTAAAACAAACAAAAGGAAGTATTTTTTTCACACAACACACAGTCAACCTGTGGAACCCTTTGCCAGAGGATGTTGTGAAGGCCAAGACTATAAGAGGGTGTCACGGACTCACAGATCGTGCCCACTCACAGCCCTGGGATTGCTCGTCTACCTGAGGAATAAGAAAGGTGAATGGCTCTGGGACAGCGCGGTGGCACCAGGAAATGACACCCAGTGGGGCCGTGATGAAATCGCACTGGAGGATTTCACTAGAATTTTGGTTCACCACAATTTGCTTTAGCTTCCCCTTCTGGCCTGAATCAAGTTCTCTAGTGACCGAGGCGCTTCCTGCCCATCTCTCTGCCCACGGCCAGGAAGTGTGGGGCTAGTCTCAGCTCCTGGCTTCCCAGAAATCTGACTTAAGAGCTACAGTGGTGCCCCCCTGGCCTCCCCTCCAGGTCTCCTCTCTAGTCCCACACACTCCTGGAACGTCAGGGAGTTGCACACACAGCTGGGGGTGTCTGTAAATCAGCCAATTTCTCTCCAGTTATGAAACAAACACACTTCCCCTATTTCAAATACGGAGCCTAGGGTGACCAGACAGAATGTGTAAAAAATTGGGATGGGGGTGAGGGGTAATAGGAGCCTATATAAGAAAAAGACCCAAAAATCAGGACTGTCCCTATAAAATTGGGACATCTGGTCACCTTAATGGAGACCAAACTCACATGAGAAACACAACAGCAATCCCACCCCTGAACTCTGAGACTAATTTATTGTACCCCCTGAACTGCTTCTCTTTTTGCCTAAATGCATACAAAGCACGTAATAACTTGCAGGTCAAAATGCCGAGTGCATGATGCCTGAGTTTCTGTTACGTACGCGGGTGGTGCACACACTCACACACACACACACACACACACACTCTGATTATTTTCCCAATGAGCCGTAACCTCTCATTCACCCGCTGACCATCCGTACAAGGCTCTTCCGAAAAGCACCAGAATCTCCCCTGAAATGAAATGACGAGAACGGGAGGGGCTGGAGCTGAACTTTGACTCCACCTTGTTCTCCGCTAGCCCCACTGCCAGGAGCTGATGCCTCCCCCCTCGCTCCCTGCCGGGCTCCGGAACTCGACCCCACCCCGGCGAGTGGGGTGCAAAAGGAGGTTCTTGGGAACCAACTCCAGGACACAGCCCCGAGGTCAGAGCTGCCAGAGCTCCCCAGATGCCCTGATCCTGACGGTCCAGCGGGGACAAATGATCTGCCTTTCTGGGAGTGGGAGTCGCAGCATTGTGGGTTTAGTCTCTGCATTGTGTTGGGTAATAATGTTAATAACGAGAGGTTAAGTGGGATATTGCTCTGTGAGGCTCTTTCCCCGGTAAAAGACCCCGCACACCCCGCGGTGCGAGGTTACCCTGAGCCCTCGGCACGGGGAGGGGGAGGGTGCCTAAATGACGAGGGTTATGCCTTAAGCCCCAGGAGCAGGGGAAGGTGGGTGCCCCGAGTGTGCGACGAACAGAGAATTGTGTGCGGGTAACACAGCCCCCCCGCAGGCCCCAATTTACCCCTCCCAGCCTCAGCTCTGCTCCTTAGGGTTCTTCACCCTCCCCAGGCCCGGGGCCTGCCCTGGGGTCCCCTTTCTCCCACTTCCCAGGCTGGCAGGAGAGCAGCCTGCCCGGGCTGACAGCGGGATCCTCTCCTCAGCCCCCACAGCAACGTCCCGGGCAGAGAGCTCAGCTGAAACCATAACTCGGTGACATCTGAGAGTTCTAGCCCCAGCCCGCGAGTCAGGCTGAATTGTACTTAGCAATCGCACCTCTGGCGATGAACTGGCGAGCGTTGGCATGTCTGTCCCTGGCACGGCCCTGGCTCTGCGGGCGGCGGGGGTGCCAGATCCCAGGGCAGGGGGAAAGGGCGGGAGAGGCAGGGCCGGCTCTAGGTTTTTTGCCGCCCCATTATTATTTAGGAAACTGGAGAGTTCAGCGTGGAAAGACAGACTGGCCAGCAGAAGAGTAATGTGGGATTTTCGTGGTTTTGGTGAGCTTATCACAGAGTGAGGCTTTATGTGTTTAAACGTACGTGTATTATTGTGAGATGCGGCTGACGCTGCAAGATGAAAAAGCAGCAGTGACTGACCCTGGGTTACTGGAGCCCACCAAAGCGCCTCGGGCGCTAGAAAGGGCAGAGAGTAGGGAGACAAACGTAAGGCTCTTTGGATCCGCTTCTCATCCTGAGTCAGCTCCTTCAGGTGACAGTTTCCTCAGCCCCAGACCCCCCCGAGCCAGACTTGCGGCTCAGATCCCAGCCTGGAGAAGAGAAGCCACAACCGGGGCGGGGGCAAAGAGCAGATGTGTGAACAATACCTGGGGGGGGGGGGAGCGGGTGAAGTTCTGTCGAGCTGCGCTGACTCCCTGGACGTAGAGATACCTGACGGGCATCGTGAGCGCCGCATCCGGCCCAGGCCCCCAAACCAGGCTCCTCTCTGCACTCACGGGGCTGGAGGAGCCTCCCCGACTTGCAAGAGCAGCAGGAGGAGACGCTGCAGCGGCAGAGCCTCTCTCAGCAGCAGCTGCTGCCATGATGGCAGCACAGAGGCACAGCTGCACCCCATCCTCCTGCCCGGCACGGAGGTGCTGGGGGGGCGGAGGTGGGAGCTCGACACTTTTGGGGACGGGGTGCTGAGGGAGAGGCGAGCTGGCTGCCTTTGACTGGAGGGTGCTTTGACCAATCGGGCGAGAGAGCAACGAGGTCGCTCTTCTGCTGCCCGGCACAGCCCTCCCGACGGTGGATGGCGGGACCTGCCCGTGGAGGCGCCCGGCCCTGCCGGTGACGCACACCGCACTAGCGCAGGGGCGGGGGGGGGAGACACTGGGCGGAAGGGGATCACCCCCCTCCGCGCTCGCCCCACCGGCCAGTTCCTCGCTGAGTCCCATGGCGCCGATGCAGCCCCAGCTTCCGCCGGCCTCCCTCAGCCCAGGGGCGTCGTAGTGAGGTCATCAGGCTGGGCTAATCCTCCTGTGACTTCGGCCTGGATGTGCCGCCCCTGGAAATGGGCTGCCCCAAGCACCTGCTTGCTTTGCTGGTGCCTAGAGCCATAGGCGCCAGGTTATATGGGCTCCACGGGCCCCAGCCCCAGGAATAGTCAGGGCTGGGGGCTGTGCTCCACCAATATCTGGAGCTGGATTTCTCCCCTGGCCCTGTACTGGCCCCTGCCACCACCATTAACCCCCCCCCCCTGGTCTCTCTTCAGTGGAGGGGCTGAGGGAGCAGCAGGGCCAGGAGGCAAAGGAGCGACTTTGGGTTATTGCCCCCCCACCCCGCACTTAACCCCCCCCTCAGTGTGCCGCCCGGGGCGGTGAAACGGGGCTTAGTGCGGCTTGTGAAGGGGGGGGGGGTAAAGGTGCTTTAAGGTGCCAGTTGTGGCTCCTCATCTCACTGCTGACTAGCTGCAGCCCCAGTGCCCAGAACTCAGCAGTGATCTCAGGGGCTGCACAGGGCTCTGCAGGAGTTTTCAATTACCTGCCAAATCCTTCCGCAACGCCACCTTTCCACTCAGCTAGCTCCTGACTAGTGGGGACTGAGGGCAGGGGGGTGGGAGGAATGTAGCAGATGCCAATTTGAGGTGAATAGTCTCTTGGCCAGATTCTACTGTGTTTATGGTGCTTTGTGGCTGGTGGATAACCAGGAATCTGGTTAATAATTGTTCTCTAAATTCAGCTTTCTTCTTTCTCTCTCTCTGAATTATCACTAATTCAAAATAGCAGTGTGCAAGCTGACTGGATAATGGTCATAGCATAATCTCTTGTTATAGCATTGTAAACCCTACTACCTGATTAGTAATTGGATATGTCGGGTGGCACCTTTTTTTATGTGTTCAGTAAGGATTCACGGTTAAGCCAGGCTGGTTGCCTGCCACGTTTGCTATTCTTTCTACACATCTGGATGTTTTTTTCCTGCACCCTCAATAAGGATTCTTTAAAATACAGCCAGCTCTCTGGCCTCCTTTCCCCCTCATGTTATTCTCCCAGGGGATCCTGCCCATCAGTTCCCTGAGGGAGTCAAAGTCTGCTTTTCTGAAGTCCAGGGTCCGTATTCTGCTGCTCTCCTTCCTTCCTTGTGTCAGGATCCTGAACTCGACCATCTCATGGTCACTGCCTCCCAGGTTCCCATCCACTTTTGCTTCCTCTACTAACTAGTATCATTGTGTTTAGCACAGTACTTGATTATTTTACACCCTTTAAAGTATATAACTAGTTGTATACAGGTGTTACGAAGTGGGAATGTTCTTAATGTCTTCTCTGAATACTGTGTGGGTGCCTCAGTTTCCCCTACGCATTTCTCAGGGATCTAGATGGTGGGATAAGGGGGTGTGATTGTTGTAGAGCCCTAGAGGGCCAGTGTGATGCCGTCTGCACAGAGAATGGCTGCAACCCTGTCTCCGGGCACCTGATGGCCTGGGCCACTCTCCTGCAAGGTGCCAACTGAAGGTGTTGGAGAACAAAGAGATCAGGTGGCCTCCTAATTCCTGGAAAAGAGACAAAGGCCAGAGGAGGGAGTGTCAGTGCCTGTGCGGACTTCTGGGAAGCGCACGGTGTGGAAGGGGATGCTGGGATGCTTTGGAACAACTCCATACAAAGCCAGTCAGGACTCTGGGGGAGCCTCCTCTCTCTGAGCAGACTGTCTCCAGGGCAAGAAGCTTACACCTTCCTGGGCCTGACCTCGGCGCATTCAGCATCCCCTTCCATACCGTGCGCTTTCCGCAGCGAATGTGCCCAGGCGGGGTCCTGGGGCAACCAGAGGTCCCTGCACCCCAACTCTGCAGTCAGAGTGACTCTCAGCCAGCCAGGAAAACAGAAGGTTTATTAGACGACAGGAACACAGTCTAAATCAGAGCTTGTAGGTACAGAAAACAGGACCCCTCAGTCAGGTCCATCTTGGAGGGTGGGGAGCCCAGAACCAAGTTCTGGGTCTCTCCCCATTTCCCCAGCCAGCTCCAAACTGACACTCCCTCATCTGGCCTCTGTGTCTCTTCCGGACAAGGAGGCCACCTGATCTCTTTGTCCCCAACACCTTCAGTTGGCACCTTGCAGGGGAAACTGAGGCACCCACACAGTATTCAGAGAAAACATTAAGAACATGCCCACAAAATATAATACTGTATATTGAAGCTGCTTCTGACTTTCCACTTTTAATTGACCCTTGTAATCTTGTGGCGCCGACGTGTTGTATCCCAGCAACAAATTCTTGATTTGTAGGACCACTAATAATCAACAATGGATTTTTCTGATAGTGACATTGTGCAATAAAGAGAAACTTAAATGCTTACGGCTTCCAGTCCATGTTTACACTATTTAATAAAATATATATATCAGCTTACAGGGCAGGAGTGGGGGGGAGGCACAACCATTTTGGGCACCACCAAAAATTATACAAACCTGCCGCCTATGCCTAGAGCCAGTCCTGCAGGAGAGGGGTCTCTCCCGGGGGCAGGGGGTTCTGTGTAAGAGTTCCACACACCATTTGCCCCTTCCGCTCTCTAGCACTGAAAGACAGCACGGATGAGACTTGTCAGCTCAAATCACTGATCCCCACCCTCAGCGCTAAGCCCGACACCTGCCGTGAGGCAGCTGGAAGGGACTGCTCAGCCTGCCCTAGCCGTGAGGCCCAGCCGCTAACTGCTGACGTCACTGAGAGCTGGGCTGAGCAGGGGGTGTGACGGTGCTGCCCGTGGGAGCCAGCTGAGGTCACTCAATCAGGGTGAACTGCAAACCAAACGGGGCAGACAAACCTCAAATGCTGGTGGTTATTCTAATTCTTAGATCTACTAGCCAGCACAAAACAGCTTCTGTAGTACCTCCCTGGTTACTTAGAAGTCCAAACAATGTAGTTCCCTTAAAGTACCCAGCCTTAGGCCTCTGTCCAGACACACCTGTCAGATATGATGATGGTTACTGAAAATCTTATCTCATCATATAAAAGAAAAGGTTTTTCCAATCCCAGAGGATCAACCACATACCCAGGTCCAATTATAACTTAGATCTTACCTAGAATACACGCTATAGCCAATTCTTATTAACTAAACTAAAATTTATTTAAAAAGAAAAAAGAGAGAGTGTTGGTTAAAAGATCAATATGCAGACAGACTTGAATTCAATTCCTGAGGTTCTGATACATAGCAGAGATGAGCTTGTAGTTGCCAAAAGACCTTTTAGAAATAGTCCATAGGTTATAATCCAATGTCCATATTCAGGGCGGCTCCAGTGGCTTAAGGTTTCCCCCTCTTGCAACCCAAAGCAGCTCTGAGATGAAGGATCGTGTCCCAGGGTTCTTATACATTTCCTGCAGCCTTTTGGCCTGAGAAAACAATAGGCTTAACTCCTTCTCCCAACCATCCTGGCAATTAGCACAGGGTAATTTATCCATTAAACCCTTCAGATACAGGTTACCACAACCTCCAGAGAGACACAGAGACAATAATACTATTTCACTCAAGTATCTTCCTAAATGTTACTTTTTGGTCTTTGAATCAAAGCTATAGCAATAGACAAGACTTGTTTGCTTACATCACAAGACCTGAGCAAACATCTCCCCTTCTACCTCTACCAATGCGGCTGCATTTCAAAGCTCTGTTCATTTCCAGATCTTCCTAACCAGTCTCTAAAGTTCGGCCATGGGTCGGGTCAGTCTGTGAGTTAATTACCTCTTTCTGGCCCTGTCATCTTTCAAGGAGATATTAGATCAGACTCATAACGTCACAGGGGGCTCAGGATGTGGCAATAGAAACAGGTAGCAACAGAGGAGGCAAAGGCCCCATGGCCAATGGGGGCACAGTGGTGCGCAGAGTGAACGGTGGCGTCACTCATTGTAACCAGGATGGGCAGTGAACTCCCGCCCCGTGAATGCACCTCTGAACTCTGGGGCTTTGCTGGCCAAGGACCACACCTGTGAGAGGTGCACTGTGTGTGTGGGGGTGTTAAAGGAGCATTGGTTTGTTGGACTTTCCCCACCCAAGGTGAGGAGCTGAGGCAAAGGACACTGCCCAGCGTACTCAGAGGTGGGCGTTTTGCTCACGGTCACACACTTATGACTAGCGGTGATGGTGTTTTCCCACACCAGTGCCGGGCTCCTTTCCCCTTTTCTTTGCTAGACACGACTCAGGGAGGGGAAGCGTTGGCTCTGAGAGGCGCCGGGGGTGGTTAGTTTTCCCAGATTGCGGCTGGGACTCAAGCGGGTTCTGTGCTGGATTGTTCTGAGGAACCCCTGGATGCTGAACCCGGCCCTGCTTGCTGCCGACTCCCCTGGCAGAAGGGTGGCATTTGTACAGCAGGGGCAGGCGATGACAGGGCGCCGGAGTCTCCAGGGCAGGGCGAGGCCAGGACAGTCTGGCAGCTGCAGCACCACACAGGAGCCAGGACACCTGGGTTCCGTCCAGCTCTGCTGCACTCTCACTGTGTGACCTCAGGCAGGTCACGTCACCTCCCCATTTGCTTCTCTCTGGGACAGGGGTTAATGGTGTTTCCCTGCGTGGCTGGCGGTTAATTGTCAGTGCCAACCTGAAACCACGTGAGGAAATGAGAGAAACCGCAATCTGCACAGCCCTGGTGCTAACCAGTGACGGGTGTCGGCGTCCTGTCACTGGGAATAGCCCAGAGATGGCACACGCTGGTGGGCACAGGACGGTCATTCGTGGGCAGCCTCAGGCCTCAAATGTTGACCCTAAAAGGCACAAAACAGCAAAGCTCCCTGCTGCAAACGCAGACAAGCCCCAGCCTCACCGGTGTGAAACCCACTGCACTCACCTCACTGCGCCCAGCGTCTCCTGCTGCCTCGCAGCGCAGGGACCCACTGCCCCTGTTCCAGGCGGGTCCCGCGATGGCGCGGGGCTTCCTTCGGCAGGACATGTGGGGCCTGTCTGTGGTGGCGACTGCCCTGCCCCGGCCTCCTGCCCTCCGTCCACGGCCCATGGAGTGTCCTCATGGGGGTCACTCCGGAGGCTACGCCCCCTGCTGAGGGGGCCAAGCTCACTTACTCTGCGCTGCAGGAAACAGGGGACCTTATGGGGGCCAAGGCCCAAGCCGCACTCCTGCCCTGAGCCCAGCAATAGGCTTTAGAGAAGAGCCCCAACCCAGGGAGGAGTTTGGGGGAGATTCTCTGTGGAAAAGCTGCGTCGGCTCCAGGGCCCAGTGGGGAAACCCAAGCAGGGGCTCCCCTCAAACCGTGAGGTCCCAGCACCCACAGAACAGCCGCGCCTGACATGGGGTCACTTCCGCCAGGTGGTGATTTGCACCCAGAAACCAGGGATGGTCACTGAATGTCACTGTTGTCATGAGACAAGCGTGAGGCACCACAGCAATGAGAAGTAACCCTACAATAACAACCCAACACTCCCCAGCAACCCTACAATAACAGTCCAGCCTGTCTACAGCCCCAGAGCTCCGCAGCAACCCTACAATAACAACCCAGCGCTCCCCAGCAACCCTACAATAACAACCCAGCCTGTCAACAGCCCAGCGCTGCCCAGCAACCCTACAATAACAAACAAGCCTGTCCACAGCCCTGTGCTCCGCAGCAACCCTACAATAACAATCCAGCCTGTCAACAGCCCAGCGCTGCCCAGCAACCCTACAATGACAACCCAGCCTGTCCACAGCCCAGCGCTGCCCAGCAACCCTACAATAACAACCCAGCCTGTCAACAGCCCAGCGCTGCCCAGCAACCCTACAATAATAACCCAGCCTGTCCACAGCCCAGCGCTCCCCAGCAACCCTACAATAACAACCCAGCCTGTCCACAGCCCAGCGCTGAACAGCAACCCTACAATAACAATCCAGCCTGTCAACAGCCCAGCGCTGCCCAGCAACCCTACAATGACAACCCAGCCTGTCCACAGCCCAGCGCTGCCCAGCAACCCTACAATAACAACCCAGCCTGTCAACAGCCCAGCGCTGCCCAGCAACCCTACAATAACAAACAAGCCTGTCCACAGCCCTGTGCTCCGCAGCAACCCTACAATAACAACCCAGCCTGTCCACAACCCCAGTGCTCCCCAGCAACCCTACAATAACAACCCAGCCTGCCCACAGCCCCAGCGCTGAACAGCAACCCTACAATAACAACCCAGCTTGTCCACAGCCCAGCGCTGCCCAGCAACCCTACAACAAAAACCCAGCCTGTCCACACCCCCAGCGCTCCCCAGCAACCCTACAATAACAACCCAGCCTGCCCACAGCCCCAGCGCTCCCCAGCAACCCTACAATAACAACCCAGCCTGTCCACAGCCCCAGTGCTCCCCAGCAACCCTACAATAACAACCCAGCCTGTCCACAGCCCCAGCGCTCCCCAGCAACCCTACAATAACAACCCAGCCTGTCCACAGCCCCAGCGCTCCCCAGCAACCCTACAATAACAACCCAGCCTGTCCACAGCCCAGCGCTCCCCAGCAACCCTACAATAACAACCCAGCCTGTCTACAGCCCGAGCGCTGCCCAGCAACCCTACAATAACAACCCAGCCTCTCCACAGCCCAGCACTCCCCAGCAACCCTACAATAACAACCCAGCCGCTCCACAGCCCAGCGCTCCCCAGCAACCCTACAATAACAATCCAGCCTCTCCACAGCCCAGCACTCCCCAGCAACACTTCAATAACAACCCAGCCTGTCTGTAACCCAGCACTCCCCAGCAACCCTACAATAACAACCCAGCCTGTCCACAGCCCAGCGCTCCCCAGCAACCCTACAATAACAATCCAGCCTCTCCACAGCCCAGCGCTCCCCAGCAACCCTACAATAACAACCCAACCTGTCCACAGCTCCAGCGCTCCCCAGCAACCCTACAATAACAACCCAGCCTGTCCACAGCCCAGTGCTGCCCAGCAACCCTACAATAACAACCCAGCCTGTACACAGCCCAGCGCTCCCCAGCAACCCTACAATAACAATCCAGCCTCTCCACAGCCCAGCGCTCCCCAGCAACCCTACAATAACAACCCAACCTGTCCACAGCTCCAGCGCTGCCCAGCAACTCTACAATAACAACCCAGCCTGTCCACAGCCCAGCGCTGCCCAGTAACCCTACAATAATAACCCAACCTGTCCACAGCCCCAGCGCTCCTCAGCAACCCTTCAATAACCTCCCAGCCTATCTCTTCACCCCGATCTCCCCCGTCACTTGGGGGCAGCCAGGCCCAGCCCCACAGGGCAGGCCTGTCACTGCAGCAGGAGTGGGGGCGGACTCCCTCTCCATCCCCCCGAACCGCCCCTCCACGCTCGGCCAGGCTTGGCTGCAGTGCCAGGGCAGTGGGTGCTGCTGCGGGCGGAGCTCCCGGGCAGGGTGAGGAGCAGGACGCTGGCCACGAATGCGAGCCCTGCAGACCAGCCCAGTTTGCCTAGGCGCAGATCCAGCCCTAGCTCTGACCTTGCCACCGGGGATCCCCCTCCCGCGCTGCCGCCGCTCCCCGACTCCCTCTGCCCGGATTGGCTGGGCTGGCAGCTGCAGGCACAGAGCTGAGCAGAGACAGGCAAAGAGAGAAGTTGGTGCCGGGGCTTGTGGCCTGGGGAGGAACCGACAGCCCGTGAGCTGGGCCCCTCGTCTCACCGCACTGACACCTGCCAGAGCCTGGATCCCGCTCCCCCTGCCAGGATGCTGCTCCCGCTGCTGCTCCTCCCCTGGGCATGGGGGGCCCTGGCTGGTAAGTGGGGACCCCTCCCTGCCTTTTTGCTACTGCGGGGGGGTTGTGCATGATATAATGCCAGGGCCAGGGTGGGGCAGCACCACATAAGAACATAAGAGCGGCCAGACTGGGTCACACCAAAGCTCCATCTAGCCCAGTGTCCTGTCGGCCGACAGCGGCCAGTGCCAGGTGCCCCAGAGGGAATGAACAGACAGGAACATCCAGTGAGCCACCCCCTGTCGCCCAATTCCCAGCTTCTGACAGACAGAGGCTAGGGGCACCATCCCTGCCCACCCTGGCTAACAGCCATTGATGGACCTATCCTCCGTGAACTTATCCAGCACTAGTGACCCTTGCTGGCGTGCAAGAGGACGGGGAGGCAGGTTACGGTTCAGCAGGAAAGCCCTGGAACTGGGGAGCATTAACGAGACTGAGACTCTTTAATCTCTCTCCTCACCCGCTTTGTCCTCCCCTTGTTCCCCCCTCCTCCAGCCTCCCCTCCTGTCCCCCCAGGGTCTGTCACCCTCCGTCTGCTGAAAACCACTGTCTTCCACAATGCCAGTTCTACGAACATGGAGGGGATGGCTCTGCTCGGGGACCTGCGGACCCACTCCATGGATTGCAGCACCTGCAAGATCCGCTTCCTGCAGCCCTGGGCCAACCAGGGCCTCACTCCGAAGCAGTGGCAGGGCCTGGAGACAGTGCTCCATAACTACGTGTCCAAATTCATCCTTCTTATTAACAAAGTGGTTAAGGATGAAAAGGAGCACCGTGAGTATGGAGCGGCCCCCACACCCAACAGGGAGCTGAGAACTGACACACTCACTGCAGTAACTGTGTCCTGACAGGGTGGATCGGGGGCAAGACAGCCAGTTCCTGGCCCTTAGGCTGAATGGAGCCGGTGTGCCCTAGAAGGGAATCGCCCCGTTACCCATTCTCCACCCCGCTGAGCCACTCCCCCAGCTCTGCGGCCAGGTTGCAGCCTGCGCCTCTAGAGGAGAAAAGCCCCGTGTCCCATCCCCTGAGCATAAGCACATGGTTTTTCACAGCCATGTGCCCGAGCAAAGGCCCTTGTTCATGACACTGGAACCTGGCCAGCCTGAACATTGAAAACTGACACCTTCAACTCAAGAATTGGAAAGGCAGGAAATGCAGAGCTAAACGAATCCCACTCCCCACCCTCATAGCCAGCTCTGCCCAGTGGGACGGGACAGACCCAGCACACCTCTTCTCAGCTGTCTGCGCTGGGTGACACTAAAAACAGGTCCTCGGGCGAGACTTTCTCTCAGGAACCCCTTACCCACCTGCCCCCAGATTTGCACCACAAAGTCTCCCCTGCACCTTGCTGGGGCAGAGCTATTTTCAGGGCAATCTGCCTGGGCAGGTGCATTTCACAACAGAGTGACAGCCGGCCCTGCGATCACAGCTCACCCCCACAGGAACCTCTCAGCAATGGGGATCAGACGGATGCTCCTGGGGCTCAGAGGTTTCTGCTTCTCTGGCTGAGTGACTGTGAGACTCGGTGTGTCATGCCCTGAGGCACCGCTAGGGAAACAATCGCTGGCAGAGGTGTGAACTGTCTGTGGGCTCAGGTGCGTGTCACCGCCAGGCATATGCACCACAGACAGAACCAAGGCCCAGGGACTTTTGTAACGCTGGGAAACCAGACTTGTCCCTGCTACCGGTGCAGAGCTGAACTCAGAGGAGCCCAGGGATGTACGTTTATTAAGGCTCAGGGACATAATTTTCTCTAGAGCATCACAAATCACTTTTAAAAAAAAATTAACATTTAAAAGGCAGGTGATTTGGGTGGGGGTCTGTATCTCACAAAACCCATGACCAAGGGACCCCAAATTTGCACCACAAACTCTGCCCCAGGCCCCGATATAGTGCAGTGATTTTTGAGCCAATCTGACCATATGTGTGGACCTCAGAGCGCTTTGAAAACATCAGCTGTAAACAGAAACCGCAATGTGCCCTTAACTCCGTCCAGGGCCACCCCACAAGCCTGCCGCCATCTTGTGGCCTAACATCCTCATTCCACCTGACATTATGTCTTTATTCCCCCGTTTCTCTATTTCTGCCCCTACCACTGTCCCCCCAGTGACCTTCCAACGGCCTGTCCTCATTGCCCTGCCGTTCCTGTTCCAGACCCCTTTGTGATTCAGGCCTCCATCGGCTGCAAGCTCCACCCCAACGGCACCTCAAGGCAGTTCTGTGATGCCGCGGAGAACGGGGAGGATTTCATCAGCTTCAGTGTGGACGAAGGCTCCTGGGTCGCTCAGCACTGGCATAAGCTGGCCCTCCACTCACGGGACTTTCTTAACCAGGATAAGAGCACGACTGCCATGGCTCAGTTTCTCCTGAGAACAACGTGTGAACTCAAGAGCTTTGTCCAGTACGGGAAAGAGTCTCTGGCAAGGCAAGGTGAGGCTGGACGCCACTCCCCGCTCACTGAGATGCAGCCACTTCTGGGGTGGGCTTTTTAAACAGGGCCCCTTGTGTTGTGTACAAATGCAGCTCTATCTGGGCTGGAGCGCAGTAGCGATTTCATCGCCACCCTGCACAGCAGTTTAAGACAGGAAGTGAAGGGGGATTCCTTCAGGAATGGTAACTGCAGGGGGCAGAATTGGGGTCTGGCCAGGACAGCGGGGCCAACGCCTGACCCCGGGGAGCGGAGCTGGGCTTGGCTAGTGAGTCCCTGAGGCTCAGGCTGAATCATCCCCTCTCCCCCGCCCCGTCTCTCTCCTCCTGTCTCAGAGCGGCCGGTCGCCGTGGTGTTTGCCCGAGCGCCTCCCCCAGCCGGGACCCCCGCGCCGGTGCTGCTGGTTTGCCGGGTCACCGGTTTCTACCCCCGTCCCGTCCGCGTGGCCTGGCTGCAGGACGGGGAGGAGGTGGCGCCAGGCTGGAGGCTGAACTCCAGCGGGATCCTGCCCAACGCGGACCTGACCTACCAGCTGCGCAGCTCCCTGGCCGTGGGGCCGGGCGACGGGCACAGCTACGCCTGCCGGGTGCAGCATAGCAGCCTGGGGGGCCAGAGCCTGCTGATCCCCTGGGGTAGGTGCACGTCCCCGGGGGGAGGGGGGTCATGGTCTCTGGGGGCTTTTCCTGCACATCTCAAGCAGGGCAGGGTCTGGGCAGTGAGAGTGGGGAGAGGGAGGCAGAGCAGATGTGTGGGGTGGGGTGGGGGGGTGGATCGGGGGAGCAGGGTGGAGGAGCTGAGGGGAATGGGACGGGACTGGCACAGGAGGAGCAGGCTGGGGGCTGAGGGGAGAGGTAATGGGGTGGGGTGGGGTGGGGTGGGGAGAGCTGTACGGAGTGTGGCAGAGGGGAGACAATGGGGCAGGGCTGGGGGGGTTGGGGAGAGAGGCAGGAGCCAGAGGCGGTCGGACAGAGGGGAGTAGCACTGGCATGCGGGAAGGCTGAGGGGGTGGGAATGTGGGGGGAGCAGCGAGGGTGGGACGATGGAGGACAAGGAGGGAACAGGGTCTGGGTAGGGGCGTCTGAGAGCAGTGGGGGTGGGACAGTGAGGAAGGCAGAGGGAACAGGGCTGGGTGGGGGGCTGAGGGCAGTGGGTCGGGGTGGGGGAGCAGGGGGACTGAGGGGAAGGCTGAGGGCACAGGGTTAGGGTAGGGGGCAGCTGAGGGCAGTCGGTCAGGATGGGGGGGAGCAGGGCAGCCTGTGGGGCGGGCTGAGGGCAGTGGGTTGGGTGTAGGGAGCAGGGGGGGCTGAGGGGGAGGCTGAGGGACAGGGTCAGGGTGAGGGTCTGAGGGCAGTGGGTCAGGTGGGGGGGAGCAGGGCGGACTGAGGGGGAGGCTGATGGAACAGGGCTGGGTGGGGAGGCTGAGACCAGTGGGTCAGGCAGCGGGTCGGGCAGCAGGGAGGACTGCAGAGGAGGCTGGGGGAACAAGGTCAGAGTAGGGGGCTGAGGGCAGTGGGGCGACTGGAGGCAGCAGGGCGGCCTGTGGGGGAGGCTGAGCGGTGGGGTGTGGCAGGGCAGATGGCAGTGGGCCAGGGTAAGGAGATGGGGGGACTGCAGGGGAGGCCTTGGGAACAGGGCCCACACTCCTATGCCCGTTCCCAGCACATCACCCCTGTGTGTTACAGGGCACAGCAGGCCCTGGGGCCCTGGCCTGGCCGTGGGCATCACCCTGGGGGCTCTGGCCGTGGCCGCCGTGGCCGTGGTGCTGTGGTGGAGAATACGCAGGTGAGTCTCTCCCTCGCCAGGGTGGGGGTGGGGAGGCCATTACACCCTATAACCCATCCCCTCTGCTCTCTCCTTGCAGGGGCCACCCGGACGTCAGACCAGGAGAGCCCAGAGCCTGAGGATGCAGCACTGGCTTAGATGTGGGGATCGGCCCCTCACTTGGGGACATGGACCGTGGGGCTGACTCTGCGCCCTGAGGCCCCGTCAGGATCGGAGCACTGGGAGATCAGGGCAGCGGGTGAGGGGTGGGATTCTCCTCCCCTGGGACGTTTGGGGCACGTTGGACATGCGAGGGCGCTGTGGGATCCAGGATCCGCATGGAGCTGGAGCTGCCCTGTGCCATTCAGTAAACTCTGCAGGGAGGCGCTGGCCAGCAGGCCCTGGGTGCAGGGGTCAGGCCCGGCTACACACACAAGGGGAGAGAGTACAGGCTGGGGCCATGGGAGCCAGGAGGGGATCCTGGCAGGGCGTTGGGGCTGAGCGGGGATGCCCGGGAAGCAAGCGGATTGGCTACCCACTGGGAGCCCTGAGAACGCTACAGGACACTGGGGACGCTGTCCTTGGTCAGTGCATCTGCAGAGTTCACCTCCCACCCCGGAGATGGAGGTAAGGAGGCATCTTACTTGCTCCAGTCTTTGAGGGGCCCTGCTGGCCACACCTCCCTGCCAGCTCACGCACACTGGGGAGTCTTGTGCATCAGAGACACTTTCCAAAAGCAGTTCTAATACTCAGACCTAGATGTCACTGGCTGTAACTCTGCAACATACAAGAAAACTTTCTACTGAATCCAAATTAAACCTCTTATATAAGTGAGAGCCACCTGCTGCTCTTGCAAAAACAGCCCCCAGGAAAATACAACTTAGATAATATTTTTACCTCAGGGTTCCCAAGACACAGACAAGGTTTTTCTCTCAAGACCAGAATATCAAGACACTTAATCACAGCCTTAGATAGACCAAGAGACTACTCACCCCTGCAGCTTTAACGCCTGCTCCTGCTCTTTGAACCCATGTCACCTGCCATTGAGTTGGGGGTGAGTCCCTCAAGCATCAAATGCCAAGCACAGTTCTGCTGTCCTTCATTCACACAACCAGGAGAAGTTGCCCCTGCCCCAGTAACAGAGACTGGGGAGCCCAGACCAGCCAAAAGCGACCCTGTAGCCAGCAATCCCATCATGCTGAGCACCCAGGCAGGGTGGGTGGGCCCATGCAAATGAGATCAGCCCCTGAAGTCCTTTCCCACAGCTCATCACCAGTGAGCTGTCAGGAGAGAGCTCAGTCAGACTCTGCTGGCAACAGCAATAACAACAGTCCTGGCTGTGGCTGGGAAGTGGGTTTGAGAAAGGGGGTGGGAGGTGGACGTGAGGACTCCTGGGTTCTCTCTCTGGGGCTGGGAGGCGAGTGGAGGCTGGTGGGTTAGAGCAGGGGGGCTGGGAGCCAGGACTCCTGGGTTCTCTCCCTGGGGCGAGGAGAGGAGAGGAGGGGAGTGGGGGCTGGGAGTTAGAGCAGGGGCTGGGAGCCAGGACTCCTGGGTTCTCTCCCAGCTCTGGGAGGGGAGTGGGGTCTAGAGGGTTAGAGCAGGGGGGCTGGGAGCCAGGGTCATCCCTACCACTGTGCTGCCCTATGGGCTGGGAATGGCCCCTTCCCGGGGTGGGGTTCTGCTCTCAAGGGCTGTGGGGCTGCAGGAGCGGTGGGGGTGGGGGTGGGGGGGCAGGGAGACTCACCTGACAGGACAGGGGAGCAGGCAGGAGGTGGCAAGAGCAGTGGAAAGTGCTGGTGAGCAGCACGGTTTGGGGTGACTGCCCCAGGCCCCATGCTTTGGGGGGGCCTGCAGGGCCCAGGGTGACCCGGGGGTGAAAAGTGGGGATTTCTGCCCACAAATTTAACACATACACCACAAATTGCGTACATATTTGTCACTAATACGCACATAAAAGGTTAGCCTATGAGAATAGGTACCCTAACATTTCCATGGGGGAAAGACAAATTTGGGCATAGGAGGAAGGATTTCTCCCTATAAAAAGGGTGACAATCCACCATTAGGCAGGCGATACATCCAGCTATCTTCCATCGTCTCACCCTGTCTCCCCTTTGAAGGCTGTCAAACTACTATTTCTTTTCACAGCTGTAAGTATAAAGAAATCTACTTTCTGCTTTGCCTCTAAAGCATCTAGTTTATAGACTTATACTCAGTCTTTTTATTATTTCCTTTTAAAATAACACCTAAGTTCAGAGTGAATTAGAACTGTGTATTATCATAGATTTATATCTCTTAAAGAACTGTGATATTTTGTAACTTTGTAATCTCAAACTGCTTTTAACATTTTTGCATTTACTTCTTGTTTCATTGATTTTAAATAAAAGGTCTTGATTGACTAATTTTGTCTCAGTGTAAGTTCCTGTCATATACCCCAATCTTCTTGTATAAATTCTGCAAAGCCTGATTTAAGATGAACTCTTATCTTCTAATCACACGTATTGGCATACCATACCCATATTATTAATATCGATTAATTATTACTAACATTATTAATTAATTAGAAAATTAATTATTAAATAAAACTAAATTAAGTGGATAAATTCCACTGACCCTACTAACCCACCCCAAATCAGGCTACAACCTTGTACCGATAGAACGCATGCCAGAGTACCGTAATGTCACTTCCAAAGAGGAGTCATTAAAGAGGGGTAAGACAGCAGATAAATCAATGGAGCTCGGCTGTTCTCAGTGGTGGCGGATGACAGAACAAGGGGCAACGGTCTCAAGTTGCAGTGGGGGAGGTCTAGGTTGGATATTAGTGTAACCCTCCTGCCTGTCAGAGTTGGCAGCAACAAGGGCCGGGTTCAGTATCCAGGGGTGTCGTTTCAATAACGCAGTGCAAAACCGGCTTAAGCTCCACCCCGTGACCTGGGACAATTACACACCACCCCCCGGGTGCCTCTAAGAGGCAACACTTCCCCTCTCGCAAGCACAGAGTCTGAGTGTGGCAAAAAACCTTTTAAAGAAGGAGGGAAACAATGACGCTGAGGAAACACCACAAACAGGCTGCGTAACCATAACTCATGAGCAAGCAAGTCCAGCAACACAGAAGTCCCATTAATGTGCCCGTCCTTTCCCTGCACTTCACTCCCAGGTGCTGCCCTTGGTAGTGCTTACCCAGAGTGAGTTCACCTCCCAACCTGGGCAGAAGGGGCAAGGGACTAAGGGGGCACCCTACACACTGCCCCAGGGGCACCCACTGCCCACACTGAACCCCATTGCCACACCTCCCTGCTAGCCTTGCCAATCCACCAGCCCTGCTGGTGCTACAGGTTACCTCAAGATGTCTTCAGGAGCCCAAAGCATCACAGCTCTTATTGATTTCAGCCACTAGCGAGGAATCATACACACTGGGAAGTGCATCAGAGATACTGTCCCAAACCCGATCTAGCACTTAAACCTAGACGTCAGTGGCCCTACTCCACAACATATAACAAAACTTTCAGTTCACTCGGTTAGCTTTGCCATTACACCGGGAATCCATGTCCCCTGCCTAGGGCGTGCTGCTGAGAGTGAGTCCCGCCACTGGAAAATGCCAAGCACAGTTCTGTCGTCCTTCATTCACACACAACCAGTATGATGACCCTTTATTACCCCTGCCCCAATAACAAAGAGACTGGGGATCCCACACCAGCCAAAAGTCACTATTTAGGCCAGAAATCCTGTCATGCTGAGCACGCAGGCAGGGTGGGTGGGCCCATGCAAACGAGATCAGCCCCTGAAGGCCTTTTCCACAGCTCACCACCAGGTGTTAGGGAAGAGCTCATTCAGACTCTGCTTACACTATTTCACTAGTAGGGTGGTGAAGCACTGGAATGGGTTCCCTAGGGAGGTGGTGGAATCTCCTTCCTTAGAGGTTTTTAAGGCCCGGCTTGACAAAGCCCTGGCTGGGATGATTTAGTTGGGTTTGGTCCTGCCATGAGCAGAGGGTTGGACTAGATGACCTCCTGAGGTCCCTTCCAACCCTGAGATTCTATGATAACAGTTCCTAAGCAAGCCTTCTTTATTCTTAAGTTAAAAAGCATTACAGAGAAAACATTGAAAACAACAAAAGAACCTATGTTTAAGCTAATAACCCTACCAGAGTTAACCCCACTTCTAACATGGATTCTGGCTTCAGTAGTCCTTTAACCAGCCTGGGACATTACCCATGGTACTAGCTGGACCGATGGACAGCCACATCCCCTCAGTTCTCCAACCTGGGTGCCTTGTCCATTGCTGCACCGTGAGAGCAGCCACTCCTGGTCTGTTCACGCACAGCCTCCAGCATGTAAATCACCCCGGCTATGCTGCATGGGTGCTCTTAGCCTGAATTCTATTACAGAGAGACACCAGCCAATTCCCAGTCCCAGACTTGGCCCCAGAAATGTGTGTTGCACCCTCCTGGACAATACAAGCTCATGGAAAGTCCACTGTTTTATTACTGGAAAATGCTAGGCCAGGGGTCAGCAGCCCTCGGCACAGGGCCCATCAGGAGCTGTGAGAAGCAGCGGCCAGCATGTTCCTGCAGCCAGCGCCACTTCCAGCAGCTCCCATTGGCTGGGAACGGTGAACTGCAGCTCTGAGATCTGCAGGGGGCCGTGCCTGCGATGGTAAACGGGCCTTGCAGCCCGCCAGCAGGGTTACGCTGATGGGCCCCGTGTCGAAGGCTGCCAACCCCTGTGCTAGGCACAAACCCTGTTATCCCCGGGCAGTCAGGGCTCCCCATTGCCCCAGGTTGGCACCAGGGGCCTGTGCTGCAGGGAGTGGGGTGGGGCAGCAGGGGGCTCTCCCCGGGCAGTCAGTGCCAGCCCCATAGCCCCAGCGGGGCACTATGTGGCACTGATGGACTAGAATGGAGGGGGGCGGTTGCAGGGGGAGGGGCAGGAGGTGGGTCCCTGCTCTGTGCCCGTCTCTCCCCGTCAGAGCATCCCCTGTTGCAGCTGGGGAAGGTCAGGGCATCAGTGGGACGGGTGAGGGATGTGGCAGGGATGTCTGGGCCCTGCAGGCTTTCACTCACTGTGATCACGACGCTGGCGTCTCGGCACGAGGAGGAGGGTGGGCCAGCCAGGCTGCAGGAGAGACACTCTGTGGCAAACCCACAGAGCGTGGGGTAGGGTTCCCTCTCCTGGGAGCGGAGAGACCGGACAGCACCATCTGGGTCAAAGCAGTGGGAGGAGGCCGTGGGGTGGGGTGGGGGAGGGTCAGCAGTAGGTTCTCCACGGAGCAGATTTGTTTGTTTAACAACCGTTTCACTTTGAGTTTGGCCCAAACTAAGCCAAGGGTCAGGAGTGAACCAGCCCCGGGCGGTTGGAAGGGGCGATGTGAGCGGAGCCTCTCTCCATCCCTGTCTCACCCCCATTCCCTTCCCAGGTCAGCCGAAGGGGAAAGTTCTCCCCAGAAAATCAGACTCCCAGCCCCACCCCCACTTGCTGGTTTGCTCCGTGGTGGGGTTTTACCCCTCGCGAATACAGATCAAGTGGGTCGAGAGTGGGCAGGGCAGGCAGCTGGCGTGATGTGCAGGGAACGGTTCTAGAACAGAGCCTGGTGATGCTGGAGATGAGCCCCGGTGCGGGGATGTCTACACGTGGCAGGCGGAGCACATCAGCCTGGGGGCCCTTCCCCATGCACTGGGGTAAGAGCCTCTGAGTGTGGGAAATCTCTGAGCCTGCAGGGGCACCCCTCACCCTCTGGGGGATGGGCCTGCGTCCCCCACCGCTGGAGGCAGAGAGCAGGGATGTGACAAGGGGAACGGGAGGCCAGGCTAAGCCTGAACCCCCAGGCTCATTTTCACCGAGGTGCAGCCTGACTCTACCAGGAGCAAGATGCTGACAGGGGTTGGGGGCTTCGTGCTGGGGCTGATCTTCCTGGCGCCGCCCGGGACGCCTCATCTCCCTGAAGAATAAGGGAGGTGAATAGCTCAGAGCAGGGATGGCGTAACCCGGAATGGGTATTCAACAGGGAGCTACTGCATTTAGCCAGCAGCCCCCACCCGACAGGTTCACACTCCCTCCCGTATCTGTCACGGGACTAACACAAAGCAAACAGGGTATAAAATACAAACAAAGTCAGGGTTAGTAAACAAGGCTCCCAACTAAATAACAGTTCACATAAAAGGGTAACTGTGATGTTCCCCTCCGGTGCTATCCGGTCCGGTGGTCTGCTGGGCCTCTCCAATCCTCGACTCTGGGAGCCAGCGTGACCCAGCTCTGCTGTGAGAACCCCACTCCTGGGCTGTTCTCACACAGCCTCTGGCATGGAAGCTGCTCCCAGCTACTTGCAGGCGAATGACACCAGCCAATCTCTCCAGTCCCAGACACAACCCTGGGAACCTCCGTCTTGCAGTGCCGTTATGCCTGCTGGACGCTGCAAGCTTATATAAATTCATCAATTTAACAAAGAAATTGATATGTACCAGGCTTGTTATCCCAAGGGGAGCCTCTGACATGCTTCAAACCAAACGCACTGCTTCAAGTAGGATAAACAAACAGATTTATTAACTATAAAGGGAGATTTAAGTGATTATAAGGCAAAGCACAACAAGCCGGATTTGGTCAAATGAAATAAAAGCAAAACACATTCTAAGCTGCTCTCAACACTTTCAATGTCCCTAAAAACAGAGCCAGAAGAGTACCCAGAAGCCACCTACTACAGGACAGGCCTAAAAAAGAAAATAACAGAACACCACTAGCCATCACCTACAGCCCCCAACTAAAACCTCTCCAGCGCATCATCAAAGATTTACAACCTATCCTTAAAGATGATCCCTCACTCTCACAGATCTTGGGAGACAGGCCAGTCCTTGCTTATAGACAGCCTCCCAACCTGAAGCAAATACTCACCAGCAACCGCACACCATACAACATAAACACTAACCCAGGAACCTATCCTTGCAATAAAGTCCGATGCCAGCTCTGTCCACATATCCATTCAAGTGACACCATCACAGGACCTAATCACATCAGACACACCATCAGGGGCTCGTACACCTGCACATCTACCAACGTGATATATGCCATCATGTGCCAGCAATGCCCCTCTGCCATGTACATTGGCCAAACCGGACAGTCTCTACGCAAAAGAATAAATGGACACAAATCTGACATCAGGAATCATAACATTCAAAAACCAGTGGGAGAACACTTCAACCTTCCTAACCACTCAGTGACAGACTTGAAGGTGGCAATTTTGCAACAAAAAAACTTCAAAAACAGACTCCAAAGAGAGACTGCTGAACTTGAATTAATATGCAAACTAGATACCATTAACTGTGGTCTAAATAAAGACTGGGAATGGTTGGGTCATTACACCAATTGAATCTGTTTCCCTATGTTAAGTTCTCCTCACACCTTCTATGGGCCATCTTAATTATCACTTCAAAAAGTTTTTTTTCCTCCTGCTAACGATAGCTCATCTCAATTGATTAGACTCTGCCTGTTGGTATGCATACTTCCACCTTTTCATGTTCTCTGTATGTATAAATATCTCCTGTCTGTGTGTTCCATTCTATGCATCTGAAGAAGTGAGCTTTAGCTCACGAAAGCTCATGCTACAATAAATTTGTTAGTCTTTAAGGTGCCACAAGTACTCCTGTTTTTTTTGCGGATACAGACTAACACGGCTGCTACTCTGAAACCTAAAAACTTAGATGTTTCTCACCACCGGCTGGTTGGTTACTTTTCAGCCAGGCTCTCCCCTTTGATCAGCGCTTCAGTCGCTTGGTGGTGGTGTCTGTAGATGGAGGTGGAAGAGAGAGGAAGAGCCTGGCAAATGTCTCTCCCTTTTATCATGTCCTTTCTTCCTTCCTGGCTTTGCCCCCCGCCACACACCTTCAGAGTCAGGTGAGCATCACCTCATCGCAGTCCCTGACTGCCCAAAGGGGGGGGGGTGACTCCCTCGAGGGTCTGACAGATTCTTTTGTTGCTGCCTGAGCCAGTGTCCTTTGTTCCTGGGAGGCTGGGCTGGGTTTGTCCCATCCATGCCCCGATGAGGTGTGAACTGCCCCTCTGCTCCTGGAGAGTTTTGCCTGGGCTTGATTTAAGCCATGAGGACACATTTTCAGCCTCATAACAATATACATAAATCATAACATATAACCTCACTATAACCTCACTGTAACAATCACTATAACATCCCTTTAATACTCATGCTCAGTGCATCATGAGCCTTCCGCAGACACCCGACATGACAAACTTTGCACTGGACACCACACAATCATTTTATAAAGATGAACATGGGGGTGTCGGGTGTTCCCCTAAGGTACAGAGTGTCCCAGTAACACAAAGCACTCGGTTGTTAATTCAACAAATTGGCTTTAAACCAGGGACCCCAAACAAATATAAGGTAGGTATACAACTAAGTCAGGTAAGTCAGAAGATCTCTGGATGTGAGGCTACCCTGGACAGGGGACACACACACACGGATCCAGGGGCACAGCAGGATCTCCAACAATGTCAGGAACCAGAGACACACAAACATATGACAAAGACTTGCGGAGTGGACACGCTCAGGATCAGGAACAGGAATGCCAGGCAGATTTGCTCTTCTTTTGTTGACACGTAGTCTCGGCTAAGACTGCTGGACTGCCACCAGGATGGACAGCCCCTGCCACTGGCCGCATAGACCTTTTATGTCCTCCAGTTACTGGGCAGATTACTTAGGTCACACGACACCACCTTTCTCAGCTTCACCCAAAGGGCACCGACTGGCCCAACAAGAAGGGGTACCAACATGGTGGACAAACCACAACATAAGCAAACAAAATGGTGATTTTTACAATGGCAGCACCAGGGTTTCTCCTTGGGGAGACGGGTGGTCAGCTGGGCCGAGGGTTGGGGAAACCCAGGCCCCCTGTGCTAGGCACACTGTTATCAGGACTGTAAGCGACCCATGCACAGCCTGGGGAGGAGACAGGCCTGGGAAGCGCCTGTCAAAGTGCAAATGGCCCCCGTGGTGTTCGTGCCACGGATGCTAACACAGAAGGGCAGCAAGGACCAAGGGAAAAACCCGCAGATTGGAACACAAGGCTGCCTACATCAGCGGGGGCGCCTGCCCTGCTGGGAGCCGGGGAAGCGCCAGCACTGCAGGAGGGGACTAGAGGAGACTGAAAAGGATGCCAAGGCCATGGCTGGCCACGAGCGCCCATGTGTGGGAACAGGGTGAGTGCCAGCTGGGCTGTATGTGCAGGAGGACAGGGAGTAGGAGCAGGGCGGTGGGTCACCTCTGCATATGGCTCTGGTGCGACCAGCACTGGCTCTCGGGTCCAGCTCTGGGCTCTGCCCCGCAGAAATGACATGGAGACACTGGAGGGGCTCAGAGAAGAGCTACAAAGATGAGTCAAGGCCCCAAACCATCCTGTTTTTGAGAGCTGCACGCAGCTACATAGAGTTCGCCTAGTGGGACACGTTGATGGAGAGGGGCTTGATGCGTCTCCAAGTACCCCGAGGGGAAGGAGATTTGATTCGAGAGCTTCCTAGTCGAGCAGACCAAAGGGCAGAGGGTCCTGGGTCCTGCAGAGCATCGCCCAGCCGTGCGACTGCCAGGCAGCGTCACTGGGGGCACCCTGGAGCCTGGCAGAGAAAATCTCCCCATTCATCCTGCTAGTCCCACGGCCAGAGGATGATTTCTCTCCCCTCCCCCTGCAGAGCTCCTGAGTTAGATCCTGGGTATCGGATCCCCAGCGGGCAGGAGTTTCCTGTCTGTCTCTCTCAGCACCTTGCTCAGCTTGGAGAATGCAAAATTGGGGGCCGGTCCCTTCTCATCACACCGCACTCTGCCATGCTCCAACCCCCGCTGCCCCTGCCTCGGGACCCAGCCCTGTCCCTCACTCCCAGCAAAGCCCAGGGGCAACCCCTCCTGCGTTAACCCTTACCCTGCCCCAGCTCAGCCCCACATTCCCTCTCACTGACTCTGCTGCCTTCAGGGAACCTTTGGGAGCCTCTGATCCCAAGTGGAAGGAATGAGGCATCTGGGGCTCCAGGATCTCACAGGGGCTGATTACACTCAAAGCAGTTACTGTGGAGACCCCAGTGGGCCCTGGTGGGAGGGACCAGCCGTGCCATGCAGATGGCAATACATAAGTAAGAGTTGTTTCCGTTCACTCAGCAGGTTTTATCACAGGAGCTCCACTCTCCTCCTACAGCTGGGGATAGAGCCCAGAAGTCCTGGCTCCCAGCCCCCTAGACTGTGCTCTAACCCTATAGACCCCGCTCCCCTCCCAGAGCTGGGAGTGAACCCAGGAGTCCTGGCTCCCAGCCCCCACTCCCCTCCCAGAGCTGAGAGAGAACCCAGGAGTCCTGGCTTCCAGCCCCCCCTGCTCTAACCCACCAGCCCCCACTCCCCTCCCAGAACTGGGGAGAGAACCCAGGAGTCCTGGCTCCCACCTCCCAGCCCCTTTCTCGAACCCACTTCCCAGCCACAGCCAGGACTGTTGTTATTGCTGTTGTCAGGAGAGAGCTCGTTCAGACTTTGCTGACATCTGGTGATGAGCTGTGGGAAAGGACTTCAGGGGCTGATCTCGTTTGCATGGGCCCACCCACCCTGCCTGGGTGCTCAGCATGATGGGATTGCTGGCTGCAGGGTCACTTTTGGCTGGTGTGGGCTCCCCAGTCTCTGTTACTGGGGCAGGGGCAACTTCTCCTGGTTGTGTGAATGAAGGACAGCAGAACTGTGCCTGGCATTTGATGCTTGAGGGACTCACCCCCAACTCGCTAGGCAGGAGATATGGGTTCCAAAGGGTGGTCAGTTGAAAAGCTGGGTAGGTGTATGGGGTGGGGGTGGCTGTGTTGTGACCATTCTGGGTGCACTTCTCTAATAACAAAGCTACTTCATATTCAGCTGAGGGTTTTATTCCAAGCTGCAGCCCCTGGTAGCCAGCTCTAAGTATCAGACCTGCTTTGGGACAGGGTTTCTGATGCAAGAGGCTGCCTAGCCCACCGCTGCTTACTGTACACTGCGAGCAGCTGTAATCACTCCACGGTGAATGGGCAGATGGCAGGTAGAGTGCTGTGGTTGGTGAGTGAGTGGGTGGCTGGTGCGGAGGCCTAGCTGGGGGTGGGGTCTGGGGGCCAAAGCAGAACCCCACAGAGAAGGGTGGCAAGTGAGAGCCTGAGCAGCAGAGCGAGTAAGCTGTTTCCTTACCCCCCCCCCACCCCCAGCGTGGGAAGCGAACTCTGCAGATGCACCTCTGAACTCTGGGTCTGCACTGACCAGGGATAGCAACAGTGAGGGGGTGCAGAGAAGAGACGGGCACGTTTGGGTTGCTCAGGGTTGGCGGTGGGTCTTTGGATCATGGTTTATGTTTTTGATAAACCCTGTTTGGGTGTTTCCCCAAATTTACGCCTCATTATTTCCCTCCTTTTATTAAAAGGTTTTGCTACACTCAGACTCTGTGCTTGCGAGAGGGGAAGTGTGGGCTCTCGGAGGCGCCCGGGGGGTGGTGTGTAATTCGCCCAGGTAGGGTTGCCAGCTCTCCCAGACTGGACACCATTCTTCGGCGCTGGCATCCCCATTTGTATCAAAGGCATCCGGTCAGTCCAGTCCGGGAGAGTTGGCAACCCTAGCAGGACCGGCTCGAGTTTTTTGCCGCCCCAAGCAAAAAAAATTTTGGCTGCCCCCCCATCCCAGCCCTGGGCTCCCCCCCCACTGCCCTGCTGCCCCAGCCCTGAGCTTTCCCCCACAACCCACACCCCCTGCCGCCCCAGCGCTGGGCTTTCCCCTTTCCCCCCCACCAGTGCCCTCCCCCCACCCCCCTGCCGCCCCAGCCCTGGGCTCTCCCCTCCCCAACCTGCATCCTCTTTCCGCCGCAGCCCTGGGTCACTGGTAACTCACTCCCAGGGCGGGTCATTCAGCAGGAATTTTGGATGTGCACAGAACACAGACAGGATTGGTTCCCATATGGTTACAGAGCTGCAGTAAAGTGGAACAATTTTCAGCTTGTGTGACTGGAGGATCTGGATGCATATTATAAGCCTGTCCTACATGAATGAGGAAAAGTTGAGGTGCCTTTATTATTCTTTTGTTCCACTCTTTCTTTCTGTGGGGAATTTGCCAATTAAATATCACTGTCTTCCTTTTAAACAAACAAAAAAAAAGGCAATGGCTGTTGAAAATAGCAATTCCAGTGCTAATAACCACTGGGAAGCATTTCTTGCTCAATTTTATCCTACTTTTTCTACAGCATGTTACAGTGGATCAGTATATTTGATTTGGGAGAAATGAAGTAACAGCTGCCCAAACTGAGCTTGAGCACTTCTGAATTTTGAGGTGTTCAAATCTGGAAGGCAGGTGCTGGGTGTGTGTGTGTGCGGGGGGGGGGGGGCTGTGGACTCCGTAGGGGAGCACAGCAGCATGTACGCAGCAGCGTGTCTGGCGCTGCGCGGAGCCAGACAAGCTGCTGTGAGTGGCACAGTAAGGGGGCTGGGGGGTTGGAGAAGGGGTAGGGGGTTCGGGGGGGCAGTCAAGGGACAGGGAACAGGCGGGGTTGGATGGGGCGGAGGTTCGCGGGGGAAGTCAGGGGCAGGGAGAAGGGGGGATTGGATAGGGCGGAGGTTCAGGGGGGCAGGCAGGGGACAGGCAGCGGTTGGATAGGCATGGGAGTCCCAGGGGTGTGTCAAGGGACAGGTAGGGGGTGGGGTCCTAGGGGGAAAGCTGGGGGGGGTCTCAGGAGGGGGCAGTTGGGGACAAGGACCAGTGGCGCTTAGATAGGGGGTGGGGTCCTGGGGGGCAGTTGGGGGCAGGGGTCCCGGGAGGGGGTGATCAGGGAGCAGGGGGGGGTTGGGTGGGTTGGGGTTTCTGTGGGGGGCAGTCGGAGGGAGTGGATGGTGGCAGGGTGGGGCTTCCCTCCCTCCCCATGGAGTGTCCTGTTTTTTGAATGTTAAAATATGGTTCCCTCCCCTTCACAGTGCAGCTCTCCACTCACAGCTGCCGCATGAGGTCTCCCCCCCTTCCTTTCCAGTTGGTAGTGGCCAAGGGAATGCTGGGAAATGTAGTTCTTTCCCTGCTCCAGGGCTGGCTCTCTAGGCAGGGAGCTCACCAAGGAACTAGCTCCCAGGGGCCCCTGTTGGTTCTCAGCTCCCAGGCTGGATCCCTGCCGCCCCTGCAAACGGGCTGCCCCAAGCAGGTGCTTGCTTTGCTGGTGCCTAGAGCCGCCCCTGCCCCCTACTCCCAGGTCACTGGGTGGGGGCTGGAGCCAGTTCTGCGTTGAAAGGGAACCCCTGGATACTGAACCGGCCCTTGTGGCTGCCAGCTCAGACTGGCAGAGGGTTGCACTGGATTACCGCAGGGCCGAGGAGCCCGGTCGTGCCCAGGACCCCTGAGTGCTCGGTGCTGCCCAGACACAGAACAAACTGACAGAACCTACCCGAGGTCCCTCACACCCAGCTCTGGAGATGGGCCCTGCCCCCAGGAGCTCTCAGCCCAGCCAGCGAGTTGGAGCAGCCTCCCCAGCGTCCCGTAGTGTTCTCAGGGCTCCCTGTGGGTCGCCAATCCGCTTGCTTCCCAGGCATCCCCGCTCAGCCCCAACGCCCTGCCAGGGCATTCTGAATGGCACAGGGCAGCTCTGGCTCCATGCGGATCCGGGATCCCAAGTGTCCCAAACGTCCCAGGGGGAGGAGAATCCCATCCCCAACCCAGGGCCCCGATTCAGACGGGGCCTCAGCTCTGGAGCCAGGTGCGGATTCAGCCCGAAGGTCCATGGCCCCAAGTGAGGGGCTGATCCCCACACCTGGGCCAGTGCCGCCCCCTCATTCTCTGGGCTCTCCTGCTCTGACGTCCGGGTGGCCCCTGCAAGGAGAGAGCAGAGGGGATGGGTTATAGGGTGTAATGGCCTCCCCACCCCCACCCCGGCGAGGGAGAAACTCACCTGCGTATTCTCCACCACAGCACCACGGCCACGGCGGCCACGGCCAGAGCCCCCAGGGTGATGCCCACGGCCAGGCCAGGACCCCAGGGCCTGCTGTGCCCTGTAACACACAGGGGTGATGTGCTGGGAATGGGGACAGGAGAGTGGGCCCTGTTCCCAAGGCCTCCCCCATAGCCCCTTCTGCTCCCCCAACCCTGACCCATAGCCCCCCACCCAGCCCTCTTCCCCCAGCCTCCTCTGCAGTCCCCCCACTGCCCCAATCCGATCCACTGCCCTCAGCCCCCCACCCAGCCCTGTTCCCTCTGCCTTCCTCACTGTCCCACCACCACTGCTCTCAGACGCCCCTACCCAGACCCTGTTCCCTCATTGTCCTCCATTGTCCCACCCTCGCTGCTCCCCCCACATTCCCACCCCCTCAGCCTTCCCGCATGCCAGTGCTACTCCCCTCTGTCCGACCGCCTCTCGCTCCTGCCTCTCTCCCCAACCCCCCCAGCCCTGCCCCATTGTCTCCCCTCTGCCACACTCCGTACAGCTCTCCCCACCCCACCCCACCCCACCCCATCCCATTACCTCTCCCCTCAGCCCCCAGCCTGCTCCTCTTGTGCCAGTCCCGTCCCATTCCCCTAAGCTCCTCCACCCTGCTCCCCCGATCCACACCCCCCACCCCACACATCTGCTCTGCCTCCCTCTCCCCACTCTCACTGCCCGGACCCTGCCCTGCTTGAGATTTGCAGGAAAAGCCCCCAGAGACCACGACCGCCCCCCCCCCGGGGCGTGCACCTACCCCAGGGGATCAGCAGGCTCTGGCCCCCCAGGCTGCTATGCTGCACCCGGCAGGCGTAGCTGTGCCCGTCGCCCGGCCCCACGGCCAGGGAGCTGCGCAGCTGGTAGGTCAGGTCCGCGTTGGGCAGGATCCCGCTGGAGTTCAACCTCCAGCCCGGCGCCACCTCCTCCCCGTCCTGCAGCCAGGCCACGCGGACGGGCCGGGGGTAGAAACCGGTGACCCGGCAAACCAGCAGCACCAGTGTGGGGGTCCCGGCTGGGGGAGGCGCTCGGGCAAACACCACGGCGACCGGCCGCTCTGAGACAGGAGGAGAGAGATGGGGCGGGGGAGAGGGGACGATTCAGCCTGAGCCTCAGGGACTCACTAGCCAAGCCCAGCTCCACTCCCCGGGATCAGGTGTTGGCCCAGCTGTCCTGGCCAGACCCCAATTCTGCCCCTTGCAGTTACCATTCCTGAAGGAATCCCCCTTCACTTCCTGTCTTAAACTGCTGTGCAGGGTGGCGATGAAATCGCTACTGCGCTCCAGCCCAGATAGAGCTGCATTTGTACACAACACAAGGGGCCCTGTTTAAAAAGCCCACCCCAGAAGTGGCTGCATCTCAGTGAGCGGGGAGTGGCATCCAGCCTCACCTTGCCTTGCCAGAGACTCTTTCCCGTACTGGACAAAGCTCTTGAGTTCACACGTTGTTCTCAGGAGAAACTGAGCCATGGCAGTCGTGCTCTTATCCTGGTTTAAAAGGTCTTGGAAGCTGAGGGCCAGCTTATCCCCGCGCTGAGCGACCCAGGAGCCTTCGTCCACACTGAAGCTGATGAAATCCTCCCTGTTCTCCGCGGCATCACAGAACTGCCGTGAGGTGCCGTTGGGGTGGAGCTCGCAGCCGATGGAGGCCTGAATCACAAAGGGGTCTGGAATAGGAACGGCAGGGCAATGAGGACAGGCCGTTGGGAGGTCACTGAGGGGACAGTGGTAGGGGCAGAAATAGAGACGGGGGAATAAAGACATAATGTCGGGTGGAATGAGGATGTTAGGCCACAAGATGGCGGCAGGCTTGTGGGGTGGCCCTGGACGGAGTTAAGGGCACATTGCGGTTTCTGTTTAGAGCTGATGTTTTCAAAGCGCTCTGAGGTCCACACATATGGTCAGATTGGCTCAAAAATCACTGCAGTATATCGGGGCCTGAGGCAGAGTTTGTGGTGCAAATTTGGGGTCCCTTGGTCATGGGTTTTGTGAGATACAGACCCCCACCCAAATCACCTGCCTTTTAAATGTTAATTTTTTTTAAAAGTGATTTGTGATGCTCTAGAGCAAATTATGTCCCCGAGCCTTAATAAACGTACATCCCTGGGCTCCTCTGAGCTCAGCTCTGCACGGGTAGCAGGGATGAGTCTGGCTTCCCAGCGTTACAAAAGTCCCTGGGCCTTGGTTCTGTCTGTGGTGCGTACGCCCAGCGGTGACAGGCACCTGAGCCCACAGACAGTTCACACCTCTGCCAGCGATTGTTTCCCTAGCGGTGCCTCAGGGTACGACACACGGAGTCTCACACTCACTCAGCCAGAGAGGCAGAAACCTGTGAGCCGCAGGAGGATCCGTCTGATCCCCATCGCTGAGAGGTTCCTGTGGGGTTGAGCTGTGATTGCAGGGCCGGCTGTCACTCTGTTGTGAAATCACCTGCCCAGGCAGATTGCCCTGAAACTAGCTCTGCCCCAGCAAGGTGCAGGGGAGACTTTGTGGTGCAAATCTGGGGGCAGGTGGGTAAGGGGTTCCTGAGAGAAAGTCTCGCCCGAGGACCTGTTTTTAATGTCTCCAGCACCAAACACCCAGCGCAGACACTGGGCTGAGCAGCTGAGAAGAGGTGTGCTGGGTCTGTCCCGTCCCACTGGGCAGAGCTGGCTGTGAGGGTGGGGAGCGGGATTTGCTTAGTTCTGCATTTCCTGCCTTTCCAATTCTTGAGTTGAAGGTGTCAGTTTTCAATGTTCAGGCTGGCCAGGTTCCAGTGTCATGAACAAGGGCCTTTGCTCGGGCACATGGCTGTGAAAAACCATGTGCTTATGCTCAGGGGATGGGACACGGGGCTTTTCTCCTCTAGGGGTGCAGGCTGCAACCTGGCCGCAGAGTCTGGGGACTGGCTCAGTGGGGTGGAGAATGGGTAACGGGGCGATTCCCTTCTAGGGCACACCAGCTCCATTCAGCCTAAGGGCCAGGAACTGGCTGTCTTGCCCCCAATCCACCCTGTCAGGACACAGTTACTGCAATGAGTGTGTCAGTTCTCAGCTCCCTATTGGGTGTGGGAACCGCTCCATACTCACGGTGCTCCTTTTCATCCTTAACCACTTTGTTCATAAGAAGGATGAATTTGGACACGTAGTTATGGAGCACTGTCTCCAGGCCCTGCCACTGCTTCGGAGTGAGGCCCTGGTGGGCCCAGGGCTGCAGGAAGCGGATCTTGCAGGTGCTGCAATCCATGGAGTGGGTCCGCAGGTCCCCGAGCAGGGCCGTCCCCTCCATGTTCGTAGAACTGGCATTGTGGAAGACAGTGATTTTGAGCAGCCGGAGGGTGAGAGACCCTGCGGGGACAGGAGGGGAGGCTGGAGGAGGGGGGAACAAGGGGCGGACAAAGCGGGTGAGGAGAGAGATTAAAGAGTCTCAGTCTCGTTAATGCTCCCCAGTTCCAGGGCTTTCCTGCTGAACCGTAACCTGCCTCCCCCTCCTCTTGCACCCCAGCAAGGGTCACTAGTGCTGGATAAGTTCACGGAGGACAGGTCCATCAATGGCTGTTAGCCAGGGTGGGCAGGGATGTGCCCCTAACCTCTGTCTGGCAGAAGCTGGGAATTGGGCGACAGGGGGTGGCTCACTGGATGATTCCTGTCTGTTCATTCCCTCTGGGGCACCTGGCACCGGCCGCTGTCGGCCAACAGGACACTGGGCTAGATGGAGCTTTGGTGTGACCCAGTCCGGCCGCTCTTATGTTCTTATGTGGTGCTGCCCCACCCTGGCCCTGGCATTATATCATGCACAACCCCCCCGCAGTAGCAAACAGGGCAGGGAGGGGTCCCCGCTTACCGGCCAGGGCCCCCCATGCCCAGGGGAGGAGCAGCAGCGGGAGCAGCATCCTGGCAGGGGGAGCGGGATCCAGGCTCTGGCAGGTGTCAGTGCGGTGAGACGAGGGGTCCAGCTCACGGGCTGTCGGTTCCTCCCCAGGCCACAAGCCTCGGCACCAACTTCTCTCTTTGCCTGTCTCTGCTCAGCTCTGTGCCTGCAGCTGCCAGCCCAGCCAATCCGGGCAGAGGGAGTCGGGGAGCGGCGGCAGCGCGGGAGGGGGATCCCTGGTGGCAAGGTCAGAGCTAGGGCCGGATCTGCGCCTAGGCAAACTGGGCTGCTCTGCAGGGCTCGCATTCGTGGCCAGCGTCCTGCTCCTCACCCTGCCCGGGAGCTCCGCCCACAGCAGCACCCACTGCCCTGGCACTGCAGCCAAGCCTGGCCGAGCGTGGAGGGGCGGTTCGGGGGGATGGAAAGGGAGTCCGCCCCCACTCCTGCTGCAGTGACAGGCCTGCCCTGTGGGGCTGGGCCTGGCTGCCCCCAAGTGACGGGGGAGATCGGGGTGAAGAGACAGAGTAGAAGGTAGGGTAGGACCCTCCCCATCTGCCCTCCCGCCCCGTGGGCCCTCCCTCTACCTGCCTGCCCCGCTCTCCCCCAATGTCCCTCCCTGCTGTCCCCTCCCTCTCCCAATAAACCCTCCCCCCTCCCATAAGTCCCTCCCCTTGCAATAGCCCCTCCCCTCGCTGCTCCTCCACTCCAAGGCCCCCACCTGCCGCTCCCTCTCCCAATAGCCCCTTCCCCTCCCATCACTCATTAGCCCCTCCCTCCCTGCCCTCTCTCCTGTTAGCCCCTCCCACTCTCTGCCCCGCCCTCACGCTCATTAGCCCCTCCCACTCTGTGACCCCGCCCCCCCGTACTGTGTCGTCGTGTGTTAGCGCCATTCGTCGCTGGGTGGTGTCAACTGAGGCAGCAGGAGGGAGTGAGGAAAAAGGGTTGGAAATGGGTGGGGAGGCAGCATGAGGCACCAACAGCTAGCTTGTTATTGTAGGGTTGCTGGGGATCCCTGTGCCCACCAGCGTGCGCCGTCCGTGGGCTATTCCCAGTGACAGGACGCCGACACCCGTCACTGGTTAGCACCAGGGCTGTGCAGATTGCGGTTTCTCTCATTTCCTCGCGTGGTTTCAGGTTGGCACTGACAGTTGTTTGCCAGCCACGCAGGGAAACACCATTAACCCCTGTCCCAGAGAGTAGCAAATGGGGAGGTGACATGACCTGCCCGAGGTCACACAGTGAGAGTGCAGCAGAGCCGGACAGAACCCAGGTGTCCTGACTCCTGTGTGGTGCTGCAGCTGCCAGACTGTCCTGGCCTCGCCCTGCCCTGGAGACTCCGGCGCCCTGTCATCGCCTGCCCCTGCTGTACAAATGCCACCCTTCTGCCAGGGGAGTCGGCAGCAACCAGGGCCGGGTTCAGCATCCAGGGGTTCCTCAGAACAATCCAGCACAGAACCCGCTTGAGTCCCAGCCGCAATCTGGGAAAACTAACCACCCCCGGCGCCTCTCAGAGCCAACGCTTCCCCTCCCTGAGTCGTGTATAGCAAAGAAAAGGGGAAAGGAGCCCGGCATTGGTGTGGGAAAACACCATCACCGCTAGTCATAAGCGTGTGACCGTGAGCACCACTGCGCTGTTTGCTCCGCCCCCGTTGGCCACGGGGCCTTTGCCTCCTCTGCTGCCACCTGTTTCTATCGCCACATCCTGAGCCCCCCGCCCTCCGCTCAGCCCAGCTCTCGGTGACGTCAGCAGTTAGCGGCTGGGCCTCACGGCTAGGGCAGGCTGAGCAGTCCCTTCCAGCTGTCTCACGGCAGGTGTCGGCTTCGCGCTGAGGGTGGGGATCAGTGATTTGAGCTGACAAGTCTCATCCGCGCTGTCTTGCAGTGCTAGAGAGCGGAAGGGGCAAATGGTGTGTGGAACTCTTACACAGAACCCCCCGCCCCCGGGAGAGACACCCCCTCCTGCCCTTTCCCCCTGCCCTGGGATCTGGCACCCCCGCCGCCCGCAGAGCAAGGGCCGTGCCAGGGACAGACATGCCAACGCTCGCCAGTTCATCGCCAGAGGTGCGATTGCTAAGTACAATTCAGCCTGACTCGCGGGCTGGGGCTAGAACTCTCAGATGTCACCGAGTTATGGTTTCAGCTGAGCTCTCTGCCCGGGACGTTGCTGTGGGGCTGAGGAGAGGGTCCCGCTGTCAGCCCCGGGCAGGCTGCTCTCCTGCCAGCCTGGGAAGTGGGAGAGAGGGGACCCCAGGGCAGGCCCCAGGCCTGGGGAGGGTGAAGAACCCTAAGGAGCAGAGCTGAGGCTGGGAGGGGTAAATTGGGGCCTGCGGGGGGGCTGTGTTACCCGCACACAATTCTCTGTTCGTCGCACACTCAGGGGCACCCACCTTCCCCTGGTCCTAGGGGTCAAGGCGTAACCCTCGTCATTTAGGCACCCTCCCCCTCCCCGTGCCGAGGGCTCAGGGTAACCTCGCACCGCGGGTGTGCGGGGTCTTTTACCGGGGAAAGAGCCTCACACAGCAATATCCCACTTAACCTCTCGTTATTAACAGTTATTACCCAAAACAATGCAGAGACTAAACCCAAATGCTGCGACTCCCACTCCCAGAAAGGCAGATCATTTGTCCCTGCTGGACTGCCAGGATCAGGTCATCTGGGGAGCTCCGGCAGCTCTGACCTCGGGGCTGTGTCCTGGAGTTGGTTCCCAAGAACCTCCTTTTGCACCCCACTCGCCGGGGTGGGGTCGAGTTCCGGAGCCCGGCAGGGAGCGAGGGG
This sequence comes from Mauremys mutica, assembly GCF_020497125.1. Classification (NCBI taxonomy): domain Eukaryota; kingdom Metazoa; phylum Chordata; order Testudines; family Geoemydidae; genus Mauremys; species Mauremys mutica. The sequence continues at coordinate 84,257,568 of NC_059081.1, read as the reverse complement.
GGAGGCATCAGCACCTGGCAGTGGGGCTAGCAGAGAACAAGGTGGAGTCAAAGTTCTGCTCCAGCCCCTCCCGTTCTCGTCATTTCATTTCAGGGGAGATTCTGGTGCTTTTCGGAAGAGCCTTGTACGGATGGTCAGCGGGTGAATGAGAGGTTACGGCTCATTGGGAAGAGAGAGAGAGAGAGAGAGAGTGTGAGTGAGTGAGTGAGTGAGTGAGTGAGTGTGTGTGTGTGTGTGTGTGTGTGTGCGCGCGCGCGCCACCCGCGTACGTAACAGAAACTCAGGCATCATGCACTCGGCATTTTGACCTGCAAGTTATTACGTGCCTTTCATGCATTTAGGCAAAAAGAGAAGCAGTTCAGAGGGTACAATAAATTAGTCTCAGAGTTCAGGGGTGGGATTGCTGTTGCGTTTCTCACGTGAGTTTGGTCTCCATTAAGGTGACCAGATGTCCCAATTTTATAGGGACAGTCCTGATTTTTGGGTCTTTTTCTTATATAGGCTCCTATTACCCCTCATCCCCCCATCCCAATTTTTTACACATTCTGTCTGGTCACCCTAGTCTCCGTATTTGAAATAGGGGAAGTGTGTTTGATTCACAACTGGAGAGAAATTGGCTGATTTACAGACAGTCCCAGCTGTGTGTGCAACTCCCTGACGTTCCAGGAGTGCGTGGGCCTAGAGAGGAGACCTGGAGGGGAGGCCAGGAGGGCCCCAACTGTAGCTCCGAATCTGAATGGTCTGAGTCAGATTTCTGGGAAGCCAGGAGCTGAGAATAGCCCCACACTTCCTGGCCGTGGGCAGAGAGATGGGCAGGAAGCTCCTCGGTCACTAGAGAACTTGATTCAGGCCAGAAGGGGAAGCTAAAGCAAATTGTGGTGAATCAAAATTCTAGTGAAATCCTCCAGTGCGATTTCATCACGGCCCCACTGGGCATCATTTCCTGGTGCCACCGCGCTGTCCCGGAGCCATTCACCTTTCTTATTCCTCAGGGTAGACGAGCAATCCCAGAGCTGTGCAGACCAACCCCAGGACAGAGCCCCTGACCCCAGCGACGGGAGAGTCAGCCTGTGCCTCCGTGAAAACAAGAGCAGGGGTGGTTTGGGCTAAGCCCAGCCTCTCCTTCCCTTTGTCACATCTCTGCTCTCTGCCCCCAGGGATGGGGACAGGTCTCGGAGACATGCCCGTGTCTCCCGAGGGCTCCATGGAGCTAGGGGTGCCCCTGAGGCCTCAGGGAACGTGCCAGGTGCAGAGTCTCGTACCCTAAGAAGAGGGGGCGCTGCAGGCTAATGTGCTCCACCTGGCAGGTGTAGACATCTCAGTGCCGGGAGTTCATCTCCATCATCACCAGGTTCTGGAAGGGCCAGTCTCCGTCTGCACCTTCCCATTCTTGGACTGCTTGATTTCAGTCCATGAGGAGTAAAACTCTGTCATGGACCAACCAGCATCTTGGGGTGGGGCTGGGATCCCGATTTCAGGGGGGAAACTTTCACGTTGGGCTGAACTGAGAGGGAGGGGGGAGAGCTGGAGTGGGATTCGGAGAACAGGTTCCAGCTCCAAAGTAACAGCCTTCCTTGGAAGGGGATGCCCAGCACGGGAGTCTCTGCTCTGCAGCGTTTAGCTCTGAGGGCCTGTACCTATTGGGTTTCTGGGAAGTGGGCGGGCGGAAGCTAAAGGATCCCCCACCAGCCTAAGGGGAGGTACCACAGAGCCTCAGAAACCCACTAATTGCGGGGGACAACTAATAAAAGAACAGGGACAGGAGCACGGTCAGAGGGTCATAAGAAGGGAGCCTGACGAGGACACCGAGCAGAGAACCCCGGACAGCGCCCACTGCTCCTCGAAGGCGTCAAGGGAGCTGGTGGATGCCACCCTGGGGGTCTGTATCTATTGGGTTTCCGGGAAGCGGGGCGGGCAAAGCCTGCCCCATGCTAACGGAACCCCCCCCAGCCTAAGGGGAGGTGCCACAGAGCCTCAGAAACCCACTAATTGCGGGGACAACTAATAAAAGAACAGGGACAGAGTGCGGTCAGAGGGTCATAAGAAGGGAGCCTGACGGGGACACCGAGCAGAGAACCCCGGACAGCGCCCACTGCTCCTCGAAGGCGTCAAGGGAGCTGGTGGACGCCGCCCTGGGGGCCTGTATCTATTGGGTTCCTGGGAAATGGGGCGGGTGCAAGCCCGCCCCATACTAACGGATCCCCCCCCCAGCCTAAGGGGAGGATCCACAGGGCCACGGAAACCCACTAAGTGCGGGGGACAACTAATAAAAGAACAGGGACAGGAGTGAGGTCAAAGGGTCATAAGGAGGGAGCCTGACGGGGACACCGAGCAGAGAACCCCGGACAGCGCCCACTGCTCCTCGAAGGCGTCAAGGGAGCTGGTGGATGCCGCCCTGGGGGCCTGTAGCACGGTGGTCACCCGCTCCTGCCTGGGAAGGGTTAAAGCCGGCCCTGCAGAGGGCTGGGGCTGTGGAAGGAAAGAGCTGGGTTGATTGGGGGAAGCACCTGCAGCTGGGCCACGCCCCAATCAGAGCCCAGCTGGCCCTATAAAGAGGCTGTGAGCCAGGAGCCCAGTCACTCTCCCTCTGGCTGTAGAGGGAGATGGGCCTGGCTGCAGGGAGTTAGAGACAAGGTACCTGAGTGAAGCAGGGCTGGGGAAAGGCAGAGGAGCTGGGGAGCTCCTGCCTGTGATGAGTGGCGGATACTGCAGCCTGCCCCCGTGAACAGGGGCGAGATGGAGATTGGGCAATGGCCAAGACTGAGGCAAAGTGGGGATAGTGGGGTGGGGGAGACCCAGTTAAAGGGGCACCGGGGTCCTGGGAGGGACACGGGGGCCAGTAGCTGGAAGTGGATCACTGCCTGCAGAGGGCGCTCTGGGCTGGCTTGAGCTAATTCCCCAGATAACCAGCAGGAGGCGCCGCAGGGGTGAGTCTGGCCCGTCTACAGAGCCCCTCTTTCTCTCTCTCGCTCTCTCTCTCCCCTGAGTTAATGCACGTAATTGAGAACCCAGCACAGTGCAGGACCCTGAAGCGTCAGAGATTGGCCATGGACACACTGGCTCAATATATGATCTTTCTCGGATGCTGGCCTGGTGTGTCTTGCTCACGTGCTCAGGGCCAAACTGACCGATCTTGGGTCGCTTGCTCGAATCCTCTGGGTGTATCTCCCAAATCAATTCCTTGCCATTGCAGGGGCCTCAGGATCTGGTGCACCCCAGTCCCTCCTACTCTCTGCCTGCGGCCAACAAGAGGATAGTCTGCAGATGGTCTCATCCAGATGACTGGGCTCTTTGCAGGGGTCACTGGGGGGAGGGGGGGAAGTGGCGTGGGACGTGCAGGGGGTCAGATCAGGTGATTTCTTGTGGCCTGAAACTCTACCCATCTGACTCAAATCTTTCTCCTCTTCTGCTCCTAGTCTGGGGAAACCACTGACAGAGACTGTTCCCTACACTAAAACAATGATATTTTCTCAAGCGGGGAGGGTCAGAAACGTTCTCTCAGGGCCCACAGATGAACGGCTGAGCCAAACCACACACTTTTGGAAAGTGCACAAAGAAGAGCAGTGTGAACACCAACAGACAAACAAATAAGTAAAGAGACATTTAAGTGATCTACAACCGACAGTAACGCAAAACTAAAAACAGCAGCAGCCCCCCACTCAACACTCACAAATAACCAAGCTGAAATAGAGACAAGACATGGGAACATCACAATCCAGATACTGACCCCACCATTGTTTTCTCTTTCTTTGAACCAGAAGATTGTCCCAGCTGGGAGAGGCACCGCTCCTGGAAGCGCTGCAATACCAGGCTGATGTGTGGAATGAGCAGAGCAAGCCCCTCCTCCAACTCCCTTTCTCAAAAACCCTAGTGAACACACCGCTCTCCAAAGGAGAACGGATCAGATACCACACTGATTAGAACAGATATTAGCTTAGGAGATAATATTTGTATTTCATGGTCCAGGAGACACAGACACAGTTTTCATCTTGGGGCCAAAAGACCAAGAAACTTAGATAATTTTTGGCGGTCCAAGCCAAGAATCAATGCCTCTTTCCTGCAACACTACACAACCCTCCCGCTCCCACTGCTTTCTACACCACCAGGAGCAGCTTGCAGACGGACACCAGGCAGCATTAACAAGACTATGAGAATTATGGAATGAAGTGGCAATCACTGCCCTGAAATCACTCCCATACAATCCTTCAAGGCCAGAACGCTTCACACAGGATTCTGCTCACAGACAGAGAATTCCTTCCACCTGCCTCGTTTAATTCATGTGGGCGGCTTCCCTGGCTCCTGGCAGACACTGCTAATGGGCTAAGCCCGCCCACTGACAGGTAACGCCACCTGCCAGCGCTTACAGCAAAGGGTCAGAGAGATTGTGCCAGCGCTGGGCCAGCGCCCCGATGCGCCTTTGTGCCTGGGCACAGCTGCTGGACCGGTGCAGCAGGCGTGCGGCAGCACTTGCAGCTTCACTCGGCACAAGTCCAGCGTCCTGTCTAGCCCCGGCCCAGGGGCCTGCCCTGAGCTGACCCCCAGCTTTTGCACTCAGCTCAGGGAAACAGGACTGGAGAGCTGTGCTGGGCAGGGAAATCATGCTGAGGGGAGTTTTCTGGTGGCGGGGTGGGTGCAGGGCGACGGGAGCCCCCAATGTCTGAACCATGGCCCTGCTGTGGCACACCACCCCTCCCCATCCCTCTCTGTGTCCCTGCCATCGCCTCCTTCTCTGGAAAGTGCAGGCCCTGCCTCCTCCTTCCCACCACACCCTGCCCCATGAGCAGGTTGGGGGCCGGAGCCTGGCAGTGGGGGCGGCTGCTGTTCTGGCTGGTGCCATGGTGCGAGTGGCGGGGGCGCCAGGGCAGGCGGGGTTGGGGGCCCATCACTTGTAGCTGTCATAAGGGCCAGTGACGGGGAGGGGGCAGAGAGGAGCGAGCAGGGACATGCGTATTAATTAATTAATTCCCCACTTCAGCCATGGGAAGTGGATTTACACCAGCCTTTGTAAACCTGAGCAGATTTGCCAAACACTTCGGCAAACTCCCTGGTAAAGAGAAACAGTAAAGCCAGTTTATAACACACAGATGTTAACTGATTATAAGTGAGAGGCAGAAAGTCCGAGTTAGTTACCAAAAGAAAAGAAAACGTAACCCCGCAGTCTCAACTCTCAACCCTGTCAGGCTGGCCAACACCTCGCTGGAGCAGCTGTTTCTCGCCCCACGGGATACTGCAGTTCATGGGACACAGGTTCCACCCTGGAAACCCAGGCCGGTCCCCTCTGCGGAGTCTGCAGCCTCCTGAGCGCCCTTGTTGCTGGCAGCGTAGGTGGGGGAGGAGAAGAGGGAGTCACTGTGTCTCTTTCATACCCTCAGTCCATGTGCTGGGGGAGCAGGAGCCCAGGCAGGTCTGGGGGGCATTGCTGAGTCCCCAGGCAAGGCTGAGCAATTCCCCAGCCAGGGGCGGCAGCTTATATGGGCTTGAGGTGCTTAATCCCCAGGAATATTCAAGGCTGAGGGCTCTGCTCCACCAATATTTGGAGCTGGGTTTCTCCCCTGCCCCGCCTCAGAGCTTCCCTGCCTGAAAAAAACAGCCAGTGCCTCTCTCCTTTGTTTGTGCTGCTTCTGCCTAAGGCTGTAGAGATCAGCAGCCAGCAGCCTCTTGGAGCACTGGGGGAGGGGAAGAGGGAGAGAGGAGGAGGAAGGAGGCACACAGGTGCTTGGGAGCTCTCTCCCCCCCTCAGTACCCAGGGGCAGCAGCATGGGTGGGGAGGCCACACATGATGGCAACGCCCCCCCCCCCCCCCCGCCCCGGTGTGACGAACTGGGAATGTTCTTAATGTTTTCTCTGAATACTGTGTTGGTGCCTCAGTGTCCCCTCTGCAGTTCTTAAGTATCTAGGTGGTGGATCAGGGGGTGTGATTGCTGCAGAGCAAAGGGCCAGTGCACCTAAATGCCTGGCACTCTGTCTCCTAGCAACTGATGGCCTGGGCCCCTCCTCTGCAAGGTGCCAACTGAAGGTGTTGGAGACAAAGAGGTCAGGTGACCTCCTGGCCCGGGAAAGGAACTGAGCAGAGAGGAGTGGGGGCTGGAGGGGGTTTGGGAGTCTGGAGCTGGCTGGGGACCAGGCGTAAAGTGCAGACAAGGGGGGTCTGGCTCACTGCCCCCAGAATGGACCTGGCCGAGGGGTCCTGTTCTTAGACCCTGTTCCTGTCATCGAATAAACCTCTGTGTTACTGGTTGGCTGAGAGTCACGTCTGACTGCGCAGTGGGGGGCAGGACCCTGTGGCCCCCCAGGACCCCGCCTGGGCGGACTCGCTGTGGGAAGCGCACGGAGGGGCAGAGGATGCTGAATGCTCCAAGGAGAGACCCAGGAGGTGAAGCCGTGGGAGCTTCTTGCCCTGCAGAGAGGCTGCTCCGAGGGAGAGGAGGCTCCCCAGAGTCCTGACTGGCTTGGTGGGGAGCAGTTCCAGAGCAGCGCCCGGGGACTCCGTGACACCCGGTACCCACCATAGGGGAGGTGAGTGGGCTTTCTGGACCTGAGAGAGTCCCTAGGAGCATGTGCAGTGACTGTGGTGCAGAGTGAGTGTGCTGCGGGGGGGAAAGGGGGAGAGGAGAGGTCCCTCCCCTGGAGCTTGCTGCTGCCGGTAACGGGGTCGGGGGGGAGTCCTCTCTGGCCCTAGCCCTGGGGCAGCCTGTCTGCATCCCAAGTTCCTTATCCCCAGCCCTGCCCCACCCCAGAGCCTGCGCCCCCAGCACCTCAATCCTGAGCACCCTCCTGCACTGTGAACCCCTCATCCCCAGCCCCACCCCAGAGCCCTCACCTGAGGGGAAAACCATGCAACTTAAATTCGGTGGTCAGTTTGGTGGTCAGTTTGGAGTATCATTGTGTTTAGCACAATACTTGATTATTTTACACCCCTTTAAAGTATATAACTAGTCGTATACAGGTGTTACAAAGTGGGAATGTTCTTCTCTGAATACTGTGTGGGTGCCTCAGTTTCCCCTATGCATTTCTCAAGGATCTAGATGGTGGGATAAGGGGGTGTGATTGTTGTAGAGCCCTAGAGGGCCAGTGTGATGCCCTCTGCACAGAGAATGGCTGCAACCCTGTCTCCAGGCAACTGATGGCCTGGGCCACTCTCCTGCAAGGTGCCAACTGAAGGTGTTGGAGAACAGAGAGATCGGGTGGCCTCCTAATGCCTGGAAAAGAGACAAAGGCCAGAGGAGGGAGTGTCAGTGCCTGTGCAGACTTCCAGGAAGCGCATGGTGTGGAAGGGGATGCTGGGATGCTTTGGAACTACTCCATACAAAGCCAGTCAGGACTCTGGGGGAGCCTCCTCTCTCTGAGCAGACTGTCTCCAGGGCAAGTAGCTTACACCTTCCTGGGTCTGACCTCGGAGCATTCAGCATGCCCTTCCACGTCATGCACTTTCCACAGCGAGTCTGCCCAGGCTGGTCCTGGGGCAACCAGAGGTCCCTGCACCCCAACTCTGCAGTAAACCTGACTCTCAGCCAGCCGGTAAAACAGAAGGTTTATTAGACGACAGGATCACAGTCTAAAACAGAGCTTGTAGGTACAGAAAACAGGACCCCTCTGTCAGGTCCATCTTTGGGGGTGGGGAGCCCAGAACCAAGTTCTGGGCCTCTCCTCATTTCCCCAGCCAGCTCCAAACTGACACTCCCTCCTCTGGCCTCTATGTCTCTTCCGGACAAGGAGGCCACCTGATCTCTTTGTCCCCAACACCTTCAGTTGGCACCTTGCAGGGGAAACTGAGGCACCCACACAGTATTCAGAGAAAACATTAGGAACATTGCCACTTTGTCACAACAGGTGCAACAAAATTTAATACCGTATATTGAAGCAGGCAAGTGCTGCTGCTGACTTTCCACTTTTAATTGACCCTTGTAATCTTGTGGCGCTGACGCTTTGTAGCTTCATTTTATATCAGCTTACAGGGCAGGAGCGGGGGTGCACTGCCATTTTGGGCACCACCAAAAATTATACAAACCTGCCGCCTATGTCCCCAGCGACCGCTCAGAGACACCCCCTCCCCCACTGGGGCGCACGCCTGCCCTCCTGCATTGCCCTCGTCCCCACCCCCACACCGATCCTCTCCCCTCGTCCCCACCCCATCCCTTCCCCCTCATCCCTGCACTCACACCTCCCTTCCCCTTTGTCCCTGCCCCCACACCGACCCTCTCCCCTCGTCCCCGCTCCCACACCACCCTTTCCCCCCTCATCCCTGCTCCCACACTGCCCTTCCCCTTGTCCCCGCCCCCACACTGGCCCTCTCCACTTGTCCCTGCGCCCACACTGCCCCTTCCCCCTCATCCCCACCCCCTAGACTTCCCCTCATCCCTGCCCCCAACACCGCCTTTTCTTCCTTCATCCCTGCCCCCACACCTCCCCTTCCACCTCATCCCTGTCCCCACACCGACACTCTCCCAGGATCCCCGCCGAGTGATGGGAGATGGTGCCCAAAGCCCTCGTCCTGGGCGAGCTGGCGACGGCAAAAGCGTGCGCTGGAGGGAGCCGTGCAGTGTGTCAAGTGCAGGCAAAAGCCTACAGCACCCAGTATTCCCAGGAGGTCTCCCATCCAAGTACTAACCAGGCCCGACCCTGCTTAGCTTCCGAGATCAGACGAGATCGGGCGTGTTCAGGGTGGTGTGGCCGTAGGCACTGCTACTGGCGGCTTTGCTGCCTTTAAGCCAGTCCCCAGCCTGCGCCTGCCTGCGTCACACCAGCCATGCCCCTCTCCCCCCCTCCCACTCCCCGCCCCCCAGCTTCCCCACACCATCCCCCACCCGGCCCCGTGCCCCACAGCCTGCACCTCCCGCCCCCGCCGGGACCCGCTGCCGCCAGCAACGCCCGACGCGGAGCCGTTCAACCCGCAGCCCCCCCTCCCCGGCTCTCCCGCGCCGCCCTCCCCACACCGGCCCCCCCCGCCCCACAGCCCCGCAGGGCCCCCCCATAGCCCCCCCGCCCCACAACCCTCCAGCAGCCCCCGCCCCACAGCCCCCCCCGCTCTGCAGGGCCCCCCCACAGCCCTCTCCCCACGCTCCTCAGACCCCCGCCCCATGACCCACGGCAGCCCCACCCCATGCTCCACAGCCCCCTGCCCAGGACCCTGCAGCCCCCCGCCCCACAACCCACGCTCCACAGCCCCCCACTCCACAACTCCCCCGCAGCCCCCACCCCATGCTCCTCAGCCCCCCGCCCCACAGCCCCGCAGGGCCCCCCCCATAGCCCCCCCGCCCCACAACCCTCCAGCAGCCCACGCCCCACAGCCCCCCCCGCTCCGCAGGGCCCCCCCCACAGCTCCCCCCGCCCCACAACACCCCCCGCTCCGCAGAGCCCCCCCACAGCCCCCCCACCCCACGCTCCACAACTCCCCGCAGCCCCCCACCCCCGGCTCCTCAGCCCCCTGCCCCACAACCCCCCGGCAGTCCCCGCCCCATGTGCCACAGCCCCCCCACCCCACCGACCTCAGCCCCCCTGCCCAGTGCCCCACACTCTGCAGCCCTCACCTGCCCCACGCCCCACAGCACCCCTACCCGCCCCACACTCCTCAGCCCCCACCCCGGCCTGCACACACCAGCTAAGCCTCCTGCCGACCCCACCCCAAACACACCCAGAACTAACCCCTCACCAGGCACTCTCTCCTCACCCTGCATCCGCACAAATTCACCCCCCCCCGACACAAAACCCTGCATGTCACCCCAGATGCAAGGCCCTGCCTGGGACGGGGCTGCCTCCCCCACATAGGGTGACCAGATGTCCCGATTTTATAGGGACAGTCCTGATTTTTGGGTCTTTTTCTTATATTGGCTCCTATTACCCCCCACACCCTGTCCTGATTTTTCATACTTGCTGTCTGGTCACCCTACCCCCACACCCGCTGACACGGCACCACCTCATGTGTCCGCACCCACAGGGGCAGCTCGTAGGGTTCCCAACTGTGACTGAAGCTATTCCAGGACTTGCCCCAGCCCCCCCATGACGTTGTGTCATTTTCTTAAACTATCCTAGTAAAATCTCCTGGGTTGCTTTCCACAGTCAGCAGGAGATCAATGACAATGCCGGGAGACTCCAGGCCAGTCCGGGAGGGTTGCCAACACTAGCAGCCCACAGGCCAATCCGCTCTGTTTGCTCCCACCTCCTAGGGCTCGCCAGAGCTCACACGTCCCTGGGGACGCCCTCGTGCACGTGGCCGGCCGTTTGCTCGCTCCTGGAAACTCCACTCTGCCAAGGCCCCAGCCCTTCCACCACCACAGCTGGCGGAGCCAAGAGCCGCCGTCCCTGCACTGCGGCCACCGGCCGAGTCCTGCGGCAAGACCCCACAGCAAGCAGAGGAGGGCGGGGAGGGTGCGGCCTCAGCCTCCCTCACCCCACAGCGTGGGAAGGCGGGTGGCCCAGCCCCATCAGCGGGGGTGGGGGGCCGAAGAACTGGAGCCGCACGCAGGGCGTAGTCACAGCATGGGGTGGGTCACGCTTGGCTGTTTCAGCCTCCCCCAGCCTATGGGACCATCTGCCGCCCATGCCCACGCCCTCCCCCGTCTCTCCCTTCACAAGGCCCCGGGGGAGGCGGGATGGGCGCCAGCCCCCTCAGGCAGACGAGCTCAGAGGCCACTAGGACCAAACTTCCCACTTACTGGCCCCGAGGAAGGGGCTGCTCCAGGCCTGCAGCAGCCTTCCCGGGCCAAAGGGCCACGTTAGGGCACCAGCTGCCTCTCCCCCACCCTTGTGAAGGGCCAGCTGCCAAGAGGCAGCTGGGAAGGGCTTCCCTAAGCCGCCTGCCCAAAGCCCGGGCTGCGCCGCAGGGCAAAGCTTGTCGCTTTCCTTCCCCCACTCCCAACCGCGGAGCTGGGGCAGAGGCAGGGCAGACAGGCCTGGGGCACGTGCCACCGCTTCAGCCAGCTGGCCTGCCGCACCTGCTGCCTACGGGGCAAGAGCACCCGCTGGCAGGGCCAGATTCACTCTTCTGGGGGCCCAGGGCTATTCGATTTTCTCCCCCCCCACCCCTCCCCGGTGTACAAGTGTTTTCCTAATTTAAAACAAGATGATGCCACGCGTGTGGGGGGCTCCAGGCCAGGGGCGGGAACGGCAGCGCACGGAGCCACCTCCCCTTCCCGCTCCCAGCCAGGGCCGGATATCGCAGCAGGGGCTTTAGGGGCTGCAGCCCAGGGTCCCGGGCTAAGGGGGGCCCCCAAACGACCTGGACTTTCAGCAGCCGCCCAGAGAGCGTTTTGCGGGGCCTCCCTTAGCCCAGGGCCCTGGTCTGCAGCCCCCAGAGCCCCGGTGTTAATCCGGCCCTGCCTGGCGGTAAAGAAGGGAAAAGCAAAGCAGGGCTGGGAGATGGTGCCCAAAGCCCTCGTCCTGGGCGAGCTGGCGACTGCAAAAGCGTGCGCTGGAGGGAGCCGTGCAGTGTGTCCAGTGCAGGCAAAAGCCTACAGCACCCAGTATTCCCAGGAGGTCTCCCATCCAAGTACTAACCAGGCCCGACCCTGCTTAGCTTCCGAGATCAGACGAGATCGGGCGTGTTCAGGGTGGTGTGGCCGTAGACGCTCTTAGTGGCGGCTTTGCTGCCTTTAAGCCAGTCCCCAGCCTGCGTCTGCCTGCGTCACACCAGCCATGCACCTCCCTCCCCCCTCCCACTCCCCGCCCCGCAGCTTCCCCACACCATCCCCCACCCTGCCCCGTGCCCCACAGCCTGCACCTCCCTCCCCCGCCCCCGCCGCCCTCCACAGCCTCCCTGCGGGTATTGCATAGTACAGCGCTCTGCACGGAGCATGCGCAGTTCATCTGCTGAAGCCCCTGCCCTGCCCCCGGCTGCTATTGGCCGGGGTCACAGGGGGCGGGGGTCAGGCGGGGGGGCGGGGCTGCGGAGCAGCAGGGGGGAGGCGCTGGCCCAGGCGGGCCCGGGGGCAGCAGGGACCCGGGTGGCACCGACCCCCCCCTGGTCAACCTCCTCCTCGCCCTGGCTAAAAAGGCCATCCACGCGACCAGGGAGAGGAGGTTGGCCGACGGAGACTCCTGCGACTGTGGGGCTTGTTTCCAGTCCCTCGTCCGCTCACGTCTCCGGGCGGAGTTCCTCTGGGCGGCGTCCGCTGGCTCCCTTGACGCCTTCGAGGAGCAGTGGGCGCTGTCCGGGGTTCTCTGCTCGGTGTCCCCATCAGGCTCCCTCCTTATGACCCTTTGACCTCACTCCTGTCCCTGTTCTTTTATTAGTTGTCCCCCGCATTTAGTGGGTTTCCGTGGCCCTGTGGATCCTCCCCTTAGGCTGGGGGGGGAGATCCATTAGCGTGGGGCGGGCTTCCGCCCGCCCCCTCTCCCGGATAACCCAATAGTACCGACCCCCCCCTGTTTGCAAAGCTCCTCAGCCCCCCCCCCCCCCCGCTGGGACCCGCTGCCGCCAGCACCGCCCGACGCGGAGCCGTTCAACCCGCCGCCCCCCCCCCCGGTTCTCCCGCGCCTCCCTCCCCACACCGGCCCCCCCCGCCCCACAGCTCCCCCGCTCCGCAGGACCCCCCCACAGCTCCCCCGCCCCACAACCCCCACCCCATACTGCAGCCCCCCACAACTCCCCCACAGCCCCCCCGCTCCGCAGGGCCCCCCCACAGTCCCCCCGCCCCACCACCCTCCAGCAGCCCCCGCCCCACAACCCCCACCCCACGCTCCACAGCCCCCCACGCTCCGCAGGGCCCCCCACAGCTCCCCCCGCCCCACCACCCTCCAGCAGCCCCCCGCCCCACAGCCCGCCCATACTGCAGCCCCCCACAGCCCCCTCCCCATGCTCCACAGCCCCCCCCCACAGCCCTCTCCCCACACTCCTCAGGCCCCCACCCCATGCTCCACAGCCCCCTGCCCATGACCCTGCAGCCCCCCGCCCCACAACCCCCACCCCACGCTCCACAGCCCCCCACTCCACAACTCCTCTGCAGCCCCCACCCCATGCTCCTCAGCCCCCTGCCCCACAACCCACCGGCAGTCCCCGCCCCATGTGCCACAGCCCCCCCACCCCACCGACCTCAGCCCCCCTGCCCACTGCCCCGCAGTCCCTGCCCCACACTCTGCAGCCCTCGCCTGTTCCACGCCCCACAGCCCCCCTACCCGCCCCACACTCCTCAGCCCCCACCCCACGCTCCACAGACCCCCACTCCACAACTCCCCCACAGCCCCCACCCCATGCTCCTCAGCCCCCTGCCCCACAACCCCCCCGCAGTCCCCGCCCCATGTGCCACAGCCCCCCCACCCCACCCTCAGCCCCCCTGCCCAGTGCCCCACACTCTGCAGCCCTCGCCTGCCCCATGCCCCACAGCCCCCCTACCCGCCCCACACTCCTCAGCCCCCACCCCGGCCTGCACACACCAGCTAAGCCTCCTCCCGACCCCACCCCAAACACACCCACAACTAACCCCTCACCAGGCACTCTCTCCTCACCCTGCATCCGCACAAATTCACCCCCCCCCCCCCGACACAAAACCCTGCATGTCACCCCAGATGCAAGGCCCTCCAGGGCCGTCCTTAGGATTTATGGTGCCCTAGGCGAGATTATTAAACTGGTGCCCTGAGCCTAATCTGCTCTTAGCAACACAAATATAAGATTACAGTATTGGAAAACTTGCCACATTCACGTTATTAAAACCAGTTTAACTTAATTAAGCACACTGTAATGCTGATGCACTAGCACTAAAGAAGTAGCACTATAGAAAAAATTCTGATTTGACAGAATGATGCAAATAATATAATTTTTTTAATTTGTCAAAATTTTATTGGAAATGTATATGAAGAGGTATTGAAACAAAGATTTGTTTTTAATTAAAAGCAATCTTTCTGGCTTTTTTGGCTGCAAAATCAGTTTAATAAGCTGGGTTTCCAAACAGTGGGAAAATATAACCCTAGTTTTACTGCTAGGTAAAGCACAAAGTGACCAAAATGAAGTCAGCACAGAATCATCTCATCTAGATTAAGGTAGCACAGAAATGTTATAGAAGTCCTATTGTGTCTTATTTTTGTTTGGAAAGACATTGGCACTAGCAGCACATTCACATGATAAAATACGTGATAAATCACTGTATCTAAAGTTCCATCAAAAACTGACATTTTCACAGCTCTAGCATGATCTGCTATACAGATTCTGCACAAGGAAGTGTCCCTGGCCTTTTTAACTCATATTAACTATGTATTTACTTTATGAAAGTTGGAGAAAACATTGTGAAAATGTAAAACATTGGCTGCCCAACTTCTGGGCTGGCAAAAGCTATACTGACTCACAGGAAAAAAAAAAAAAAGCAGGAGAATCTTAGTACAACATATGGTCAGTCTATAGGAGGGGTCGGCAACCTTTCAGAAGTGGTGTGCCAAGTTCACTGTAATTTAAGGTTTCTCGTGCCAGTAATACATTTTAATGTTTGTAGAAGGGCTCTCTCTATGTCTATATTATATAAATAAACTATTGTTATTATCTGAGGTCCTGCTCAGGCCACTACCAGCTGAGTAAATGAAACCCCAGACCGGCAGCGGGCTGAGCGGGGCTGGTGGCTGGAACCCTAGACAAGGATCCCAGGCCCTGCTTAGCCCGCTGCTGGTCTGGGGTTCTGACTACCAACTCCTGCCACCCAGGATCCCGGCCGCCAACCCCCCTCAGCCTGCTACCAGCCTGGGATTCTGCTCACCCAGGCTGGCAGGAGGCAGAGTGGGGCCGGCGGCTGGGCTCCTGACTAGCAAGGGGCCGGGCAGCCAGAACCCCGGAGTAGCAGTAGGCTGAGTGCTGCCGGCACCCCAGACTGGCAGCAGACTGAGCCACTCAACCCCCCAGCCCGCTGCCGGCTGAGTGAATGGAACCCCAGGCTGACAGCAGGTTGAGTGGTTCAGCCGGCCTGCTCAGCCCTCTGCCAGTCTGGGGTTCCTTGGGGGTCCCCAGGCCAGCGGCAGGTGCTGAGTGGGGCCAGCGGCTGGTATCCCAGAGGGCAATAGGGCAGCAGCCGGAACCCCAGAGCAGTGATGGGCTGAGCCGCTCAGCCTGCCGCTACATGCCATCAAAAATCAGCTCACCTGCCACCTTTGGCACGTGTGCCATAGGTTGCCGACCCCTGCTTTATACACCAGTAAGGAGATGAGCATATTACAGTTGTTGGAGGGCTCTTATCAGGAGTAACAGGCTATAGGAAAGTCAGTCAACATTTTTTGTTTCTCTGATGAAAACTGGCCCACTCCCTGTCTCAAACCAAACCTGTCACTAATAATTGTCAACAACTTAATTTTCTGTTTTTGGCTAAGAAATTAATTTAAAAAAAATATTGAAATTGGATTCAGGATTATTAGCAAGAATTTTTGGCAAACAAAGTTGTTAAATGACAATCTAAATGGCAACACAGTACTGCTTTCATGCTTGGCTCACCCCCCAGCCTGCTGGTCCAACAGCTGCAGTAGACCCCAAAATCCACCTCTTGGGGTGCAGAGTGGCAACAGCAGCAGCAAACCCTCAGGTCCAATCACATGCCAATGGGCACCACCACCAGCCTTACGGACCATGGTGAAGTTAACACAGCATCTGATCTCAGGGACAGGTCACCCATGGAGCCACAGCAGCTCATCCTGCCCTGTGCAGCTCCCCCAGGATGAGATGGATCACTGGCAGCTGCCAGCCCAGGGGAGAGGCGCTCCCCAGCTAGGGTGACCAGATCCAGATGTCCTGATTTTATAGGGCCAGTCCCGATATTTGGGGCTTTGTCTTATATAGGCACCAATTACCCCCACCTAGAGTGACCAGACAGCAAGTGTGAAAAATCAGGATGGGGTGGGGGGTAAAAGGAGCCTATATAAGAAAAAGACCCCAAAATTGGGACTGGCCCTATAAAATGGGGATATCTGCTCACCCTATCCCAACCCCCTGTCCTGATTTTTCACACATCTGGCTAACCCCAGCCCAGCCCTGTGAGACATTCCAATCCTGGCAGAGGAAGTGAGTTACTTTCACTTTCATTCCTCAGCAGGCAGGAAGCCTCCCCCCACCTACCCCCCAGCACCTCACCCAACCCAGCCCTGACGGAGGGGAGGGAGGAGAGAGAGAGGGATGCTCCTGGGGAGGAGGGAGAAAGGAGGGGGTGCTCCATGGGGCAGGGGGGGAGAAGAATGGATGTTATGGGGGACAACAAAGGATACTGGTTCCAGAGCCGCAGAGCCTGCCTCAGCCGGGGGGGGGGGGGGGGGGAAGAGTCACACTCACAGGTGAGCTCCTTCCCCAACCCCTACCCCCTCCCCTTCCCAGAGACCCCAGCAGCCCATCCCCTCCCTCAGACTAAGCTGCATTCGGCTCTCTCTAGGACCCAGCAGCCTGCTCTTACATACTCCACTGCTTCCCGTCTGTCCCGGCTCCCGACAGAGTGGTGCCCCCAGACCTAGTGGTGCCCCAGGCGGCTGCCTATTCTGCCTATGCCTAAGGACGGCCCAGGATGAGCTGCCAAAATCTTAACAACAGGTTCCCTATAAAAAGTTCTGATTTAACAACGGGTTCCCTATAAAAAGTTCTGATTTAAGGGATGTGCGACAGCATGTATTTTTTGTACCAATAGGGTTACCATACGTCCATATTTTCCCAGGAGGTGATTAAGAACCGAAAAGCCTGACATGTCCAGGAAAATACAGATGTATTTTAACCCTACCTAAAGTTCTTTTTTAAAAAGATGGGGCTGAACTAGAAATGAGCTCCGTTTCACATGTGTGGGTGGTGATCAGGGACAGTCTCAATTTTGGGGTCTTTTTCTTATATAGGCTCCTATTACCCCTCACCCCCGTCCCGATTTTTCACACTTGCTGTCTGGTCACTCTAGGGTGTGCACATGTGTGGGTCCCAGCTGCTCCCTGCCCCCCCCTCATTGAAGCAGGTGTGCAGGGTTACTGCCCTGGGAACTGCAGGGCACCAGTGGCCGTGGGGCTGGCTGCAGATAGGGGCGTGGGGCAGGGCTAGCTGGGGGCAGGGAGTGACACGGGCTGGCTGTGGGCAGGTGATGCAGATGGGCGGGCTGCGGGTGGCTGTGGGCAGGGGGTGGCTGCGGGCGGCTGGGGGCAGGGGGTGGGGCAGGGGCAGGGGGTGGCTGTGGGTGGCTGGGGGCAGGGACTGGCAGAGGGCGGCAGGGGATGGCTGTGGCAGGGGCTGTGGGCAGGGGGTGGGGCAGAGGGTGGCTGCGGGCAGGGGGGCGGCTGGGGGCAGGGAAGGCGGGGGAGGGGCGCAGATACTCACACGGGGGGGTGCTGGGAGCGGCAGGATGCAGCCGGGGACTCACGGGGCAGCAGCAGCCGGAGCCCCAGGGCCAGAGGTCCAAAGAGCAGGAGCAGCAACAGGGCCAGGAGGCAGCTCACATGGCTCCCGCAGCGCAGCGCCCCCCGGCGGCCGGGAGGAGGAATTACAGGCTTCCCAGGAAGAACCCATCAAAGCTTCCCTCGCAGGGAAGCCAGTTAACAAGCGGTTCTAAAACCGCTTCTAAATTTAACAACCGGTTGGCGCGAACCGGTGCGAACCGGCTCCAGCTCACCCCTGTCCCCGCCCCCACACCGCCCCTTCCCTCATCCCCACCCCCACACCACCCCTTCCCCTCATCCCTGACCCCACACCACCCCTTTCCCCCTCGTCCCCACCCTCATACTGCCCATTTCCCCCATCCCTGCCTCCACACCACCCCTTCCCCCTCGTCCCTTCCCCCCATTCCTGCCCCACACCACCCCGTCCCCCTCGTCCCTTCCCCCAATTCGTGCCCCACACCACCCCTTCCCACTCATCCCTGCTCCCAACACCGCCCCTTCCCCTCATCCCCACCCCCATACTGTCCCTACCCCCCTCAGCCCCGCCCCCACACCACCCCTTCCCCTCGTCCCCACCTCCACACCCTTTCCCCATCCCCACCCCCATACCACCCCTTCCCCCGAGACACCACCCCCTCACTGACCCTTCCCCCAAATCCGCACCCTCGCCCCACCCCTTCTTCCCAAAGCTCAACCCTAGAACCACCACTTACGCCAAGCACCCACCCCGGGGCCGCCTCTTCCCCCTTGTCCCTGCCCTCCTCTCTCAGTCCTTGCACCAGCGCAGCCCTAGGGGCCCTGTGCGGCAGGGAGTAGGGTGGGGAGCTCTCTCCTCGCACGGCTGGCCCCAGTGCACTACCACAATGCTGGGGTCACCGTGCTCCATGTAGCTGCCTTCCCCTGACACTGGGATGTCCTAGTGCGACTGTCACAGCTGGGGGCTGCACTGCTGGGGGAAGTGCTGAGGGACCCCGTGCCATGGGGGGTCCCCACCACGGAGGGGTAGCAGATCAGTCCCCGAGTGGCTCCTGGTAACTGACCCTTTTTGCTGTTCAGACAAACGCAGACTGAAGCCGGCAGCCTTGAATCCTTCCCAGGTGCCTTCGTGAGAGCCACTCGCATTACCCCCCCCACACCACCCCCGCTCTGCTCCAATCGATGCCAGCCGTTGTACCCGGTCCGGAGCCCCTGGCCCCATAGCCATGATGGCTCAAGCTGCTAGAGACTCACAAAGGATCTGTCCCCACCCCCCTCTGCTGGGCTTGGAAGGGGGGCACCTGTCCAGGGAGAGGGCCGCTACCCCATGGGGCAGGGAATGGGGGTCGCCCCTCGGGGACAGGGGCAGAAGGGGAGAGGGCTGCTAGCCCATGGGGCTGGGAATGGGGGTCGCCCCTCGTCGGGGACTGGGGCAGAAGGGGAGAGGGCTGTTACCCAATGGGGTCGGGTGTGGGGGATTGGAGAATAGCCCCTCATCAGGGAGGCAGAAAGGCCCATGGGGCTGATCCAAAGCCCATTGTCATCATGGGGGAGGTTTTGCTTGACTCCAGTGGGTGTTGGATTGGGCCCTGAGCCCAGCCGCTATTGGCCAGAGTCTGCTGTCAGTCGCTCCAGGTAAAGCCCCTCCAGCCATTACCCAGAAGCCTTCAGGACAGAACCAGCTATTCCAGGTCAATGGGTCCTGTGGGGCACGGCTGGGCCGATGGCTCATGGTGGGGTAGCCCCAGCGCTAGATCCCAGCTGAAGACCCCCTTGTAACTCCACACTACGATGTGTAAACACTGTCAAGCTCAAAGACAGAAAGCGAACGATCCCCAAGTACCTGTCTTGGGTATTTCCATTGACAAAGGTCAAATAGGAACTAGTTCGTTTCCTACACCAGGACTTGGACGAGGCTTGTGTCAAGGGCAGAGTATGAACATAGTCGGTGATGCGTAGTTGGGAACACACAACACACCTGAAGTTAGCGTAAAGGTATTTGCAAGTTTAGAACACACATCAATAACGACTGAAGTGTGAGATTGAAGTGAGAAGATTGCTCGTCTCACTCACACCCACCATGTAGTGTCACGAAGGAGAGAGATCTTAGGACGCTTCAGGTAATTCTCACTCACACGTGGAAAGACAGCACCCCTGGAAGGGTGAGTGCAAGATACAGGCAGAGCAGAGCAGGGATTGACAAAGCTGCTAGTTTTTAGTAACACTTCAGATTAGAACTTGAGCTAATACAAGAGAACCAAACCAAATGATGAATTCCCACAAAGCTGGGATAACACAATAAGCACAGCTGAGATTTAGTTATGGCCTCAGCAAACCAAAATTAGAAGGTTTCTCTTTTAAGCCGTAACCAGAGAACTTAGTAAGCCAAACGAAGTGAGCCCAGCGCTGCACGCCCAAGACGTGGACAACAAATCTGGCAGTTACAACATGTAGTTTAAAGCGGCCCCAAATCTGTTCTAGTGACATGTTATGTTTAGGCCAGTTATAGTCTTATGGGAATCTCGAAGGTTCTAGTTCTTTGAAGCACCGAAATTCCCAGTGGAATTTTAGCAGCAAGCCTTGACTTGCTAAACCTTTCCTGCAATTTCTCACCCTTTCTTCTGCTGTTCAGTCTACAGCCTTCTTCTCTGCGGTGGCACTGAGGACCTTAGAGAAAGTAGGAGGGACTCAAAGTCACACCCATTATAGGTGGATCCCCCCAATCAGCAGGCTATCGAGTCAGAGAAGCGGAAGAGCCCTGTTCAAATCCTCATTAGGTGGAGGGGGAACTGGGCTGAAGTGAAGAGGCATCTCCTGCCTTCCTCCCCCACCAGCTGTTCTGTGCGGTGTTAGGGAACCTCTGAACATGCCTACAGCAGAGGAGCGTGGAACTTTCCTGGTTCATGAATCACAAGCTGAGGTGGGCGCCCGTGTCCATGGGAGGACTGGAACTGAGAAGATTCCTCATCCATCGGCATCTTTCCCTGGCGAGCTCTGAATCCCGTTCTAAGCCACCTATCCAAGGTTGCTTTAACCAAGCAAAGTTGTACTGATTTATTTATTTATTTGCAAGAGCGTGGGTTTTTTAAGGAGTTGTGGCCTGCAGAGTTTTTTGTTTTAATTCGACAGCGTCTCTTTCTCTGGGATTTTTTGGTTGCCGTTTGACCATGCTCCTCCTCCTGCCGAGAGTGACTGACCAACGCCACCGTCCGCTCTTCTCTAGCCCCTCCCTTGATTCTGCCTGGCAGGCAAAGGGCTGTGATGAGCTTAGGGTCATGACTGGCCAGCCTGCTACCCCCAGCCCCCACGTGTATTTTTCCCAGGGAATCTCCATTCCGCTCCGCCCCAAGGCCCTGCCCCTGCTCCACCCTTCACTTGAGACCCCACCCTTGTCCTGCCTCTACAAGCCCCAACTCTGCCCCCTCCCCTGAGGCCCCCCACCCACCTGTCCCTCCCCCCAACTTCCCCTCTCCCCCAAGCGTCTCTTGCCAGCCGAACAGCTGATCGGTGGCCAGCCCAGGGCTAGAACCACTGTGGCTGGGGGTGCTGAACACCCCCTGTTTTCTCCCAGGGGTGCCTGAGCCCCAGAGCACCCATGGAGCTGGTTGCTAAGCTTTTATTATTATTAAAGATCATGAATTTGACTGAGTGATTCGCTGCAGCTATTTAAAGAGCAAAGGTTTTCTTTCTGTTTCAGATTCGGTAAAGGTTTGGAGTGGACTTAAGTACGGGTTAGGTTTCAGGTGGGGTTAGTTTTTCTTCCTGGAGCTGCCTGTCTAGCCACGAGCTCAGGTCTGAGAGAGGGGCACTAAAGTATGGGGGGGGGATGCGTCTTGTCCCACGGCACGGAAGAGGCAGTTTCACTTGTCAATGATGTGGCTCCTCTGAGCAAACAACATCTGCACCCCATTGGGAATATTAGTCCTATGGGTGTGAGTCAGGTGTATGTGAGGGGTGGTGCATGGGGGTGGGCACACAGGGTGCCTGGGGAAGTGTGGGGGGGCTGCGTGTCTGCTATGGGGTGCAGGGTGTTGGTATGTAACACACAAATCTCATCACAAAGTGGGAATCTTATCACAGCCTCTTCATCTACACAGCTCTGCTCCAGGAGAATGATTTCATGCTCAGCTTTAATAATACTTGCAGGTCCCTGTTACATGGCTACTCTGGCCTGGCCCGGCCCGGCCCTCAGATTTGTGGGATTCAACAAAGGTGTTATTCCCTTGGCCCATTCCTAGCCAGGCCAGTCCTGTGTGGAGTCCGCGATGGGTAGTGAGGATTGAGCTTGCACTGAAGCCTCTCCCACATCCAGCTTACTTACAGCGTCTCTTTGTGTGAGGTCGCTGATGCTGAACAAGGGCTGATTTCCGACTGAAGCTGTTCCCGCAGTCGGGGCAGTTATAGGGTGTCTCTCCTGTGTGGATTCTCTGATGCTGAATAAAGTTGGGGCTTTGATTGAAGCTCTTCCTGCACTTGCTGCATCTGTAGGGCCTCTCCTCAAGGTGGGTTCTCTGGTGACTGCAAAGGGCTGAGCTGCGACAGAAACTTCCCCCAGTCAAGACCAGGGGTCTCAAACACGTGGCCCGCAGGCTGCATGCAGCCCACAAAGTTATTTTCTGCGGCATGGTGAGCCTGGAGCCGTTTTTAACCCCCGAGCAGTCGAGCCAGCCCCAACGCTCCAGCACGGGCGAGCCAGCCTGATGCCGGGGAAGGAACCTCTGGTAAATGTGCAGTTTGCATTGCTATTGCAGGGACACATCTTCTCATTTACTATTCTTTATTTGTGTTACAAGTGATAGTGAAATAACCGCTCTACCACTCCTGGTTATCCACGTCTCATTCCCTGGCACACCCACAGTTTGTTTATGCACACAGCAATGTCCCGTGAATCCTCCAGAGATCTCAAGGATACTTTCCTGGAGGTAATCCGTAATCCTCTGCTGAAGGTTTCTGGGGAGGGCTGCCTTATTTCTTCTGCCACAGTAGGACACTTTCCCACCACTCAGCAATTATTTTGGCAGGCATCACTGCAGGCAGGGGCAGCAAGCTGGAAAACATGGCCTCTCCAAGCTCAGCCCAGACTGGGAAGAGCACATGGGAGTGGCATTCCAAATGTAAGAAAAAAGCAACATTTGATCCTTGCTGGCACGGAGTCGAGCATGGAGCCGATGCTGCTTCCCCATCGTACCTGCAACAGCCAGGTCCTTATCTGTCATTAACACCTGGCAAACCTCCTGTGGAAGTGAGAGTCAAGGGAGGACGTGCCTGCTGGCCTTTTAACTGCATCCCACCACAGGGCCAAGGCATCAAGCATGGAGGGCGGTTTCCTTTCAGCAAGCTCGCTCGTGGACAAGGGACAGGACATGCAGGAAAGGACACTGGACATGAGGCAAAGGCAAATGTGGGAAAAGGAATGTGAGATGTTTGGGCTTCTGGGATGAGTTGATTGTGCTGGGAAAGTTAGACAGGTGTGTAGGATGATAATTATCCTATGAGGTCACAGCTGTGCCTGTGTAGATCTAATTAACCTGTTAGTCGTTGCCTGATTGCCTAAGATAATTGTATATAAGAGCCTGCTGGAGTGGAATAAAGAGTTCTCTGCTTGTGACCACACTTGACTGTTAGACTTCGTTCCTGCTCCTGTGATGCAACAAATGGTGACCCCGATGTGATGCAACAAATAGTGATCCCGATGTGATGCAACAAATAGTGATCCCGATGTGATGCAACAGGCAAAGAGCTCCACTCCTCCTCTGGCTGTATCACCAGCCAGCTGCCATGACATATGGAGCAGCCTCGTTTGAATGAATGCCAGGATAGCGCAGCTCAGCAGTGTTTTCTCCCTGCTGCCTGAGAGCAGTTTGAAAATTGTGCTGATTTGCAATAACAAAAACCAGCAAAAAAACCAAACCAAACCAAAACAACAGCAGGTGAGTTAGGGGATGTCCGGCGAGGAATTATGGGCATCTGTTAGTTTGACCCCATGCCCCAGAATTCCAAGAGGGAACCCCTGGTGCACTAGGAGGAAATAAATCACACTCTTCATCCCCATCCCTTCTCCTCTTCCAACCCCCACAACCTTTTTCCTCTTTGATTTTGATTTCCTTAATTTTTACTTATTTATTTATATATGTGCCATAAAAACCAGTGTGCTGGGAATACACAGGAGTCCAAACAAGGGTAAACATCTTGGTCTTTTCTCTTTTCTGACGTGCAGTACTTTTAAACTTGTTCTAAATTTTGGCACCTGGAATTCCTTCTGTTTGTTATAGGAAAAAAAGATTGAAACTATTTAATAAATTAAAAAAATGCCATGACTTATTTAATATACACAATGTATTTATGTTAGAGAAGGCAGGGTCACAAAAATGTGGCTTGTGTTGGGAGCAGAAGCTGGGGAGGTTTGCGATGGTCCTTAGTTCCTGGGGGAGCTCATTCCACAGTCTCTGACTGTCCCCCGAGAAAGTTGTTTCATGCACACACAGGCTTTACCCGTATTGTAGGAAGTTCCATTGTGCAAAAGGAGCAAATATGTTGACGGTGGTTTTCATCCTGGAGCTGTAGATGGCGTTCTGTTTACCCAGGGCCCTGGACACGGAGATAAGGACTGAGATCTTGAACTTGCGTTGATGTTCTATGACCTGATGTGCCATGGTAGAAGATGTGCTGCAGTATTCGGTAGTAGCTGGAATTTCCTAAGCACAGATGAGTTCATGCCCAGGTATATCACCTTGCTGTAGTCCAGCCATGTAGTGACGAAGGTGTGACTGAAGGAGGCCAGGTCTTCATCCACTAGGATGGGATGGCGTCTCCTTGCAAACCGGAGATGATAGAAACTGTTACCTGTGGATGTTGGGGATCTCAGTGTCAGCAAGGGACCCAAGAACACCCCTAAATTAGAGGATGAATCGACCAGTTGTGGGTAATTAACTTAAATGTAGGAACTGAACAGAGGCTATCCAGAGCTACTTGAGAAGTAAAATCAAACCCAGTCACAAGGTGGATACCTTACCTCAGCCTCTTGCTCTGCGCAGCTCTAGTCCAGGAAGGCGATTTCATTCTCTGCTTTAGTAACTATGGCACGTCCTCATCACACCACCACTCCCGCCTGGCCTGACCTCTGAGAGTCCTGGGAATTGGCACAGGTGTTAGTCACTTGGTCCATCCGGAGACACGGACATTTCTAGTGTTTCTCTTCCGTGTGGATTCTCTGATGCCTAATAAAGGCTGAGTTGTCCCTGAAGCTTCTCCCACACCCAGGGCACTTGTAGGGCTTCTCGCCTGTGTGGATCCTCTGGTGTGTAGTGAGGGTTGAGCTGCGACTGAAGCTTTTCCCACAGTTCAGGCAATTGTAGGGTTTCTCTCCTGTGTGGATTCTCTGATGTGTAATAAGATTTGAGTGCCGATCAAAGCTTTTCTCGCACTCGAGGCATTTGTAGGGCTTTTCTTCGGTGTGTTTTTTCTGATGCTTAGTGAGGTCTGATCTGTCACTGAAGCTTTTTCCACACTCAGGGCATATATAAGGTCTCTCCCCTGTGTGGATTCTCTGGTGTATAATAAGGTCTGATCTCCGACCGAAGCTTTTCCCACATTTGGGGCAATTGAAGGGCTTCTCTCCGGTGTGGATTCTCTGATGTTTAGTGAGGTCTGATCGGAAACAGTAGCTTTTCCCGCAATCAGGGCACGTGTAGGGCTTCTCTCCGGTGTGTTTCCTCTGGTGCTTAGTGAGGTCTGATCTGTCACTGAAGTTTTTCCCGCACTCATTGCATTTATAGGGCTTCTCTCCTGTGTGGATTCTCTGGTGTATAACCCATTGTGATTGCCGAACAAAGCTTTTCCCACACTCGGAACACTTATAGGGTCGCTCTCCAGTGTGGATTCTCTGATGGTGAATGAGGGTTGAGCTGACAAAGAAGCGTTTCCCACAGTCAGGACAACTAAAGGGTCTCTCTCCTGTGTGCATTCTCTGATGTTCAGTAAGGCAGGAGATCTGAGCGAAGCATTCCCCACAGTCGGGGCATTTACAGGGCTTCTCTCCTGTGTGGATTCTGTAATGTTTAATAAGGTTTGAATGCTGCCTGAAGCTTTTCTCACAGTCAGGGCAACTGTAAGGTTTTTCTCCCGTGTGGATTCTCTGGTGAGTGATATGGGATGATCGCCAACGGAAGCTTTTCCCACAGTCATCACACGTGTAGGGTATCTCTCCTGTGTGCATCCTCTGGTGAGTAATGAGGGCCGAGTGGTGACTGAAGCTTATCCCACACTCACTGCATTTGTAGGGTCTCTCCCCTGTGTGGGTTCTCTGGTGTTTAGTGAGGGCTGAGCTGTCCCTGAAGCTTTTCCCACAGTCATTGCATTTATAGGGCTTCTCGCCAGCGTGGATTCTCTGGTGAACATTAAGGACTGATCTCCAGTGGAAGCTTTTCCCACAGGCACTGCACTTGTAGGGTGTCTCTCCAGCGGGGATCCGCGGCTGAATGGTTTCTTTGATTTTCCTAACCCCTTTGCTCCTGTGAGTGGATTTACCCCAACCCTCTGCTAACTGGATTCCCTGCTGTCTCTCTGGCCCGTGCCGCTCCTCACGGTTTTCTCCCTCCTCGGGGCTCGGGGAGATGTCCCCTTCAGATGTTCTCAATACTGTCCCATGTGGTTCCACCGGCTCAGGGACTTCCTGCTGAGGCTTCTCCTCCTCGTTCTCACTCACGGTCCCAGCACCTGCTGGGACAGAGAGAGAATCCAGACAGGAGTCAGTCCCTGTGCCGGGGGAAACTCTAGTAACGATTCCCCCTCAAAACCCCTTCCCCACTGGAAAGAAAGGATGGGATTGATTCTGCCTTCACATCCCATTGAGAGAGTCAGAGAAAAAGCGAGCGACTGCCAGGTGACTGGGAAACCATGACTGACGTCTCCCGTGAGGATGTGTCACCTGCTGGGGCAATCCTGGCCTGGGTGAGACAAGGCAGAAGAAACCAGAATAACTGCTGGGGAGATAAATCAATCAATCGGGGATGAATCCCCTCCAAACCTTCCCCAGAGCAGGGAGAAGAAGAGAGTGATTCTGCCTCCCCATCTCCTCCCTATGTGGACGAGAGAAGGGCTTTCTGCGGTCAGACATCTTTGGTGAAAACCCGTTAAGGATGCCTGCCATGAGAATAGAAAAGCAGGACCAGTTTCGCTGATTCCTCACCCGTGTGGATGTCTCCTGGGATCCCCCTTTCCTCACAGCCCTGGAGATCTGGGACCCAGGGCTCCTCTTCTCGTTCCAGCTGGGAGATCACATCAGGTTTGGAAACTGGACACCCTGCTGGGGGGTAGGACGACAAGTGTTGATCTTGTCCATTAGGGTCCGGGCTGTTAGTATTCCAGACCCAGGGTCTGAGCAGCCCACCCAGAGAGGTGCCGCCTTCTTCCCAACCCCACCCTACAGAGACTGGGCTATAAACGGTACAGGATCCCACTCTGCCTAGGGAATTGCCCTGACTTACTCCCCTGGGGAGCTGAGCAGAGCTGCTACCCTCTCCAGGTATCTAGTTTGCATCTAAGCCTTCATCACTGCCAATGAACTCCTCTCTCCATCCCCCTCCCCCATAGCCCTCCAAAACACAAGTGAGAACTGGAAGCTGTTACTTATGAGGGTGAGCAATTTGGGGTGGGGACTATCCCTATTTCTCCATGCAGCACCCGGCTCACCGCCCTGCAGATGTTTGGCCAGCAGCCTGCCTTGCACAGAGACGTATGAGTGCAGTGCAGACAGGGATCAGTGTGACCACATGTCTAGAAGTGGCGGCCTAGATGGAAATGACAATGGTGATGACTTTGATGAACCAGGGTTTTCAGTCCTGTATTTCAAGGCTAACTTCCCTAGGATTACCAATGATCAGTGTTTTTTCTATGTAAGTAATGCCTCCCTGTGTTCAAGTATAATTTAAAAAAGTTGATTTTTAAACATTTTCTCTATTAGGTATCTACATGATTGTTCTTGGTGTGTCATGTTTGGTACCATTGTGTTAATGGGAGAAAAGGCTTTTGAATGATACCCAACTCAACCCTTTCCCTATGACACTGTATTATCAAGATTTCCACTAACCGGAGGAACCTGGAAGAGGGAGCCAGGAGGGACAGTCAGTTCCCCCTTCCAAGCTGCAGAGAGCGACACCATGGAAATTACGGTTCTGTAGATTTTTATGAACCAAATGACACATCCCTTGCCTTTCTATCACGAACTTGCCCACGGAATACGATTGCACTACATTATGCTTCCAAACCATGTTGTTTGCTAGACTGAAAAGCCCTCCTCTTTTCCACTTGTAGGTATTTTTAGGCCATTATCAAGTCACCACTCTACCATCTCTTTGTTTAGGTGAACAGAGCGATCTTATTAAGTCTTGCACTATAAACCGTCCCTGGGATTTCTAAAGGTTGGAGAGTAAAACATCCTACATCGAAGTGTGTGGCACCCAACATGGAGGAATTCAAAACCTCATCTTGACAAATAAAGAAGAACTGATTAGAAAACATGAGTAAAAGTTAGAACAAATTAGCAGTAGCTTAGGTGTAAGGGACAGAATCATAGAAATGCAGGGTTGGAAGGGACTTCCAGAGTAAGTCTACACTGCTGCATTGTAAACACAGGGCTGCGGGACCCATGCGTGAGCATCCTCACTGAACTGTAAACCTGGCTTACAAGTACCGGACGTGGGTCTCGTTGCCATGCTAACGCGTCCGTACTGCACTCTGCACTTGGGTCTACACCTCGAGCTGCACCCATGCTGCACAATGACAGGGCTCTGCCCCTCCTCCGTAGCAGGGTTCTAGGCCGTGGGCCCCGAGAGCTTGCTGACCCACGTCAGAGTGAGGTGTGTGTGCGCAGGGAAGGGGGCTTTGAGCTCAGCCATGAGTCAGAGGCCTGGCCTAGTGCAGTCTGCCCTAAGAGATCAACAAGCCCTTCCCCCTGGGCAAGATTAAGTTAATCTAAACCATCCCTGCCAGGAGTTTTTCCAACCTCTTCTTACAACCCTCCAATGACGAGGATTCCACAACTTCCCTGCTAGGCTTCCCCAGTGCTGAACTATTCTTAGAGCCTAGATAGTTTTTCCTGGTATCTAACTGAAATCTCCCTTGCTCCAGACTACGTTGATTCCTTCCTGTCCTGCCTTTGGTGGACATGAAAAGCAATGGATTACCATCCTCTTTACAACAGCCTGCTAAATAGTTAAAGACTGTTATCATGTGCCCCCGGAGCCTTCTCTTCTCTAGACTAAACATGCCCGACTCCTTCAATGTTGCAAAGATTAGCATAATGGGAGGATATAACCCATCACACAGAGAAAAGAAAAGGCAAAAGTACGTCCCATATTTCTGGATCACGGTTTCATTAATGGCCTCTGTTTTGGAGTTATGATGAGGCAAATTGTCCAAAAGGTGCTACACAGACATTACAAAAAAGAAAGAGTGAAAGTCCAAGGCCACAAGGAACCATTGTGATCACCTGGTCTGAGCACCAGTGTAACACAAGCCATTAGAACTTCCCCCAAACAATTCCTGGAAGAGATCTTTGAGAAAAACATCCAATCTTGATTTTAAAACAGTCAGTGATGGAGAACCCACCCCGACCCTTGGTAAATTGTTCCAAAGGTTAATTACACCCTATTAAAAATGTATTCCTTATTTCCAGTCTAAATCTTACCAGCTTCAACTTCCAGGCATTGAAATAATAGAACCATAGGACTTCGGGGGACCTCGAGAGGTCATCTAGTCCAGTCCCCTGCACTCATGGCAGGACTAAGTATTATCTACAGTCTAGATTCTAGACCATCCCTTGTCGAACCTGCTCTTAAAACCTCCAATGATGGAGATTCCACAACCTCCCTGGGCAATTTGTTTCAGTGCTTAACCACCCTAACAGTTAGGAAGTTTTTCCTAATGTCCAACCTAAACCTCCCTTGCTGCAATTTAAGCCCATTGCTTCTTGTTATTCCTTTCTCTGATAGATTGAAGAGCCCATTGCTAAATATTTGTTCCCCTGTAGGTATTTATTAGACTGTGATCGTCACCCCCTAACCTTCTCTTTGTTAAGCTAAATAGATTGTGCTCCTGGAGTCATTCACTATAAGGCAGGTTTTCTAATCCTTTACTAATTCTTGTGGCTTTTCTCTGACTCCGCTCCTGCTTATCAGCTTCCTTCTTGAATTTTGGGCACCAGAACAGGACACAGTATTGCACCAGCACCAAAAACAGAGGTAAAATAACCCTCTCTGCTCCTACTTGAGTGTCCCCTGTTTATGCATCCAAGGATTGCATTAGCCACTGGACACAAAAGTCATACTGGAGCTCATGTTCAGCTGATTATCCACAACAACTCCCCATTTTTTTCCAGTCACTGCTTCCCAGGACAGAGCTCCCCCGCCCTTGTGAAAGTATGGCCGACATTCTTTGTTCCTAGATGTTTTCATTTATATTTAGCCATATTAAAACACATATTGTTTGCTTGCCCCCAGCTTAGAAAAATAAAAACTGGCTAACTGATAAATCTCAAAACACAGCTGTAAATGGAATCATTGTCAAGCATGTTTGTTTCAAGTGGGGTCCCGTCTTGGCCCTAAGCTATTTAACATTTTTATCAATGCTGTGGAAGAAAGTTTAAAATAATCACTGATGAGTTTACAGATGACACAAAGACTGGGGGAATGGTAATTAAAGAAGCGGACAGGTCACTGATACAGAGCCCTCTGGATCGCCCGGTGAGATGGGTGCAAGAAAACACTGCTTCAATATGGCTAAATGTAAAATTATACATCTAGGAACAAAGAATGCAGGCCCTCCTTACAGGATGGGAGACTATCTTTGGAAGCAATCTCTCTGAAACACAGTGTTGGGGTTACGGTGGATAATCAGCTTCCGGTGCGACACTGAAGCCAAAGTAGCCGTTGCACACCTTGGAGGCATAAACAGGGGACTCTCGAGTATCAGTAGGGAGGTTTTATCACCTCTGTGTTTTAGAATCATACGACCACTACTGGAATTCAATGTCTATTTCTGTTGCCAGCAATTAAATAAGGCTGTTGAAAAATTCAGGGTCGTTCAGAGAAGAACCATGAGTGTGACAAAAGGATTGATAACAGGCCTTATAATTAAAGCCTCCAGGAGCTCAATCTCTCCTGTTGATCAAAGAAAAGGTGAGGGGGAGACTTGACCGCAATCTATGAATGCCTACACGGAGAACAGAAATGTAACCACAATGGGCTCCCGGTCTAGCAGAAAAAGGTATAACAAGATCCAGTGGCTGGAAGTCGAAGCTAGACAAATTTAGACTTGACGTAAGTTGCAAAGTTTGAAAAGTGAGGGCAACTGACCCTTGGGAAAGACTCCCCAAGGGTTATGGCGGATTCTCCATCACTGGGAATTTTTAAATCAAGATGGGGCGGGGGTTGCTAAAAGATGTGCTCTATTTTAAACAGGGTGATTCAGGGGAGCGCCTATGGCTTGTGTTACACAGGAGGTCAGAGTAGATGATCGCATCGGTCCAGTCAGCCCTTGTAACTATGAATCTCTAAAGCAGGTTTTCCAGTCAACAAATCATTCTTGTAACTCTTTTTGAAACCTGCGCTAAGTTGACACCATCCTTTTTCAGTGTGAACGCCAGAACTAGACACAGCATCCATCAATGGTCTAACAATCCCATTTAAAGAGGTAATATTGCCTCGTTAGGACGTCTCCAGTCCCACACAAGGAGCCAGCCCCACCCTGGACTGGACATGGATCTCAGAAACACCAGAACTGCCCCTCTGCATCCATTCGAGCTACACCATGCAACACAGAACCAGCGAGCTGGGGTAACGTGCTTCTTCCCAGCTAGACTCAAACGCAGACATAAAGTCCTGCTAATCTGTGAAGTTACCTGCCAGAAATGAATGAACCACCCCAAATCCCAGCACGCGCTGAATGAAAACTCTACCCCGCCAAGAGGTCAAGGAGCAGAAAGATTCTCCAAGCATGACACTCACTTCCTGACTGACGCTATCAACATCTGGCACTGCAGAGCCCCATGCCAGGTCCTGGGGCACCTGCAGAAAGCAGGCAGGGATGGGGCAAACTGGAGCATTGACGATGGGGAGCCCCAGCAGAGATGGAGACTTTGGTGCAAGGAATTCTTGTAACCCTTTGCCACAGCTGCTGCTGCAGGAGGGAAAGAGACTATTCATTACACCAGCACTTGGAGTCTCCAACTGAAATAAGGGCCCTGTTCTGCGGCCACTGGTTCTTATATGGCCTCCACCATTACCACAGTGTCTGAGCAGCTCACAGTTTTTAATGTATTTATCCTTACCCCTCCCTTGTGAGATAGGGAGGGGCCATTCTACCCATTTTACAGATGGGGAACTGAGAAACTGAGACCCAGGGCTGGATTCACAAAAGGACTTAGGTGCCCAAATCCTATAATCGGGCCCCACTGAGATCAACCATATCCCTGCTCAGCAGCTGCTGAACCGCATAGGCCCCTAAACTCATGCAGCACCTACATTTTTGGAGTAAACATTCTCTAGGCACCTCTGAGCACGCACAGTGCAATCCCTCACCAGGTGTCCAGACGGGCATAGGTGCAGGAACTAGGGATATGGGGGGTGCTGCAGCACCCTCAGGCTTTACGCGAGGCTCCACTCCCAGCCCTGCACCTTGGGGTCCCAGCTCTGCGCCTGCCCCAGCTGTGGCCCCAGCCTGTGCCCCCTTACCCCTATCCGTGTCGGCCCCTCCTGGCTCCACAGCCCTGCTCCCAGCCAGGATGGGGCAAGGAGGGGCACAGCACCCCCACTCTAGAAATGTTCCAGCACCACTGCAGATGGGGAAGTGTCAATCTGGCAAGTGTCCCCAGAGCTCGCCTACCGGACTGCATCCCTATAGACAAACTTCCATACAACAAGCGGAGGGAGAACTCCCTCCCAACTTTTAGCCCAATGGTTAGGATATTCCCCTGGGCTGTGGGAAACCCGCCACTCTGTCTATGGGATAATCTGATGCAGGTCTCCTTCAGTCTCTCCCGCTGAAGTGTTTCCACTCTCCTGGGAGGATGGGCCGGGATGGGATGAGCTATAGATCATTGAAGAAGTGCCTGAAACTGTGGCTGTCCTGAGCAGATGGCAAGGGCTGCATCTGATCCCCCTTTCCTCCCCTTCCATTTTCCATTTCCCCCCACAATGGATAGAGTTCTGGCCACGGCTGCCTAGAACGTTGGCTGGAATTTTGGAACGGATTAGATGCAGCATTCAGTAACTATTGTGTTACAGTCAGACAGAGAAAAGTCTTCCAGTTGCGCGTAAAGCCTTTGTTGTCTCAGCAGGCTACTTCATGAACCATCACTCAGCACAGGAACCGAGCCCCTCTCCCTGAGAGGAACCCTTTTGCAGAGATCAGTCATGGCCAGGAAAGGATACCAGGAACAACACCCTCCTTCCAAGAATTCAGCACATGGGCACAAGAGATGTCCCTGGAGACACTAATGGTAACTGGATCCTGTCCCATGACTCTGGGATGGGGGGGATAGATCAGTGGTTTGAGCATTGACCTGCTAAACCCAGGATGGTTGTGAGTTCAATCCTTGAGGGGGCCATTTGGGGAGGGGGTGAGACCAGATGATCTCTCCTGAGGTCCCTTCCAACCCTGATAATCTATGGTCCATGCCCATCTGGGCTGGTGAAAGAGAGCTGAGAACATCTGGGGCCTCCCCCTAACACAGCTGGCAGAGATGGAAGATGTGCAAATGGAGATCAAACACATTTGAAAATCTGGCCAGTGAGGACTTAGGCAGAGCTGAGCCAGAAAACACTGGTCCAATGGCTAAGGGGCTGGAAGACCCACAGAATGGTGGAACCAGCCTTGGTTTTTATATCCCTGAATTGCCTGTCACATGGGAGGGGATGTGGAGGGGACAATGTCTTGCACACAAAGTCTGTGGATTATCAGATCTGATCCCCCTGAAATCTGGGGGACTAGTTAAGAAAACTGCACAGAAGCTGACCCCTTTGCTTCAAAGACCACCCAACTTCCAATACCCGAGGGGACAGGAATCCTTACCCAGCCAGGTCACAGTCTCATAATTCTCCTGCATGACGTCCCTGTAGAGGGCTCTCTGACCCGGGTCCAGCAGGGCCCATTCCTCCTTGGAGAAACAGACAGCCACCTCCTCGAAGGTCACTGGATCCACTGCAGCCATTTCTCTTCCCTGGCCCTTGGAAGGGTGGGCGGATCCGTAGCACAACGTGGATATTATTTTGCAGCCTGGCAGGAGGAGACAGCAACTGAGGACGTTTCAGAAGGGCTTTTAGTCTGTTTTATACCCCAGCTCGTCCTGGACTTGTCCCTGACAGACAGACCGTCTAGACTCTGCCATACTGGTGAAAGGCTTGAGCCAAGTTTTCAAAAACAGCAACCTAACGGGAGGTTCTTAGAACCACGCTCGGTTCTCTCAATAAGTGGCCTGAGTCCGAAACGTGCTGAGCCTGACACATTAGGGTTCCCGTCAGGGTGCCCAGGACTGCTAGCAATCAGAGCATTTATTCAGCTACCTGAATATGGATTGAGAAAATGAGCTGTAGACCAGGGCCGCCCAGAGGATTCCGGGGGCCTGGGGTCTTCGGCGGCGGGGGGCCCTTCCGTTCCGGGACCCGCCGCCGAAGTGCCCCGAAGACCCGCGGCGGGGGCCCCCTGCCACCGAAGCGGGACCCGCCGCCGAAGTGCAGCCGGGTCTTCGGCTGTAATTCAGCGGCAGGGGGCCCCCGCCGCGGGTCTTCGGGGCACTTCGGCGGCAGGTCCTGGAATGGAAACACCCCCCCCCAGTCGCCGAATTACCGCCGAAGACCCGGCTGCCCCGCCCTCTGGGCGTCCCTGCTGTAGGCTTAGGGAGACCAGATAGAAAGTGTGAAAAATCAGGAGGGGGGGTGGGGGTAATAGGCACCCATATAAGAAAAAGCCCCAAATATCAGCCCTGTCCCTATAAAATCAGGGTCACCCCATATAGGCTCCACTATTTAAGGACTCGGTCCTGTAGTACCCGCAGCACAGGCACGGCCCCTGCCAGCGAGGAGGGCGCTGTTCCGCGCGCTGGGTGAGGGGACGGGGCCACTCGTGCTCACGGGGGGCGGGTGGGTCAATAGCGGCCGGGCAGGAGCGCACAGGCAGTAAGTGTCACTGGGCGGGGAACCGTCCGGCCGGGAGGGCCCCGCGGAACGCGCTACTGACCGGGCCCCGGGAGGAGAGGGGAGGGGCGGGGCCCCGGGACCCTGCGGGGGCCGCGCAGCCCGGGCGAGGGGGCGGCCCTGCTCGGGCAGCGGGTCACCGGGCACATCTCCCCTCCTCCCCGGCCGGGCCGGCCGCCCTGAGCCCGGGCTGCCGGGGGGGGGGCCGAGCCTGGGCAGCGGCTGCCGGGAGCTGATGGCGGAGCAGGACCCCCCCGCCCGGCCCGGGGACCGGCGGGGGCTGCAGGCCATGGGGCGGGGCGGGGCCGGGACCCCCCCCCATCGCTCCTGCTCCCCCCGCCCCTCCCGCACCTGCCGGCTCCGGGGCGGGGCTGGGCCCGGGGGGGGGCCGTGTCCGCCTCTCGCGGGGAGGCAGCAGCGGCCTCTGCCCGGCTCGCGGCCCCGGCGAAGGCGGGTGGGGGGCGGCGGGGGCCGCTGTAGCGCACTGCGCCGCTGGCAGCGCTCACCGAGGGGCGGGGCCTGGAGGGAGCTGCCCCCCCTTTCTGCCCCACGGGGGGGGGGGACTCGGTGCCCCCCCCCCCGTGCCGGGATTTGCCCCCTACACCCTCTGCCAGCGCCTCCCTCCTGCTCCTCCCCCGCCCCGCGCCCCCGGCCAGTCAGTTCCGGCCCCCCCCGCCTGACCCCGCCCCCTGTGACCCCGGCCAATAGCAACCCGGGGGAAGGGCAGGGGCTTCAGCAGATGAACTGCGCATGCTCCGTGCAGAGCGCTGTACTATGCAATACCCGCAGGGAGGCTGTGGAGGGCGGCGGGGGCGGGGGAGGGAGGTGCAGGCTGTGGGGCACGGGGCAGGCTGGGGGATGGTGTGGGGAAGCTGCGGGGCGGGGAGAGGGAGGGGGGAGGTGTATGGCTGGTGTGACGCAGGCAGGCGCAGGCTGGGGACTGGCTTAAAGGCAGCAAAGCCGCCAATAGCAGTGTCTACGGCCACACCACCCTGAACACGCCCGATCTCGTCTGATCTCGGAAGCTAAGCAGGGTCGGGCCTGGTTAGTACTTGGATGGGAGACCTCCTGGGAATACTGGGTGCTGTAGGCTTTTGCCTGCACTTGACACACGGCTCGGCTCCCTCCAGCGCACGCTTTTGCCGTCGCCAGCTCGCCCAGGACGAGGGCTTTGGGCACCATCTCCCAGCCCTGCTTTGCTTTTCCCTTCTTTACCGCCAGGCCGGGCCGGATTAACGCCGGGGCTCTGGGGGCTGCAGACCAGGGCCCTGGGCTAAGGGAGGCCCCGCAAAACGCTCTCTGGGCGGCTGCTGAAAGTCCAGGTCGTTTGGGGGCCCCCCTTAGCCCGGGACCCTGGGCTGCAGCCCCTAAAGCCCCTGCTGCGATATCCGGCCCTGGCTGGGGGCGGGAAGGGGAGGTGGCTCCGGACGCTGCCGTTCCCCCCCTTGGCCTGGAGCCCCCCACACGCGTGGCATCATCTTGTTCTAAATTAGGAAAACACTTGTACACGGGGGCGGGGGGGGGGGGAATCGAATAGCCCTGGGCCCCCAGAAGAGTTAATCCGGCCCTGCCAGCGGGTGCTCTTGCCCCGTAGGCAGCAGGTGCGGGAGGCCAGCTGGCTGAAGCGGCGGCACGTGCCCCAGGCCTGTCTGCCCTGCCTCTGCCCCAGCTCCGCGGTTGGGAGTGGGGGAAGGAAAGCGACAAGCTTTGCCCTGCGGCGCAGCCCGGGCTTTGGGCAGGCGGCTTAGGGAAGCCTCTTGGCAGCTGGCCCTTCACAAGGGTGGGGGAGAGGCAGCTGGTGCCCTAAAGTGGCCCTTTGGCCCGGGAAGGCTGCTGCAGGCCTGGAGCAGCCCCTGCCTCGGGGCCAGTAAGTGGCAAGTTTGGTCCTAGTGGCCTCTGAGCTCGTCTGCCTGAGGGAGCTGGCGCCCATCCCGCCTCCCCCGGGGCCTTGTGAAGGCAGAGATGGGGGCGGGCGTGGGCATGGGCGGTGTTAAGTCCTAGGGGCAGCTGGTGTAGGAAGCAATCACT
The DNA here is from genome assembly GCF_020497125.1 of Mauremys mutica. Classification (NCBI taxonomy): domain Eukaryota; kingdom Metazoa; phylum Chordata; order Testudines; family Geoemydidae; genus Mauremys; species Mauremys mutica. The sequence continues at coordinate 84,221,074 of NC_059081.1, read as the reverse complement.
TGAGGCCAGAGAGCAGACAGCTAACCAAAACCACCATTTTATTTACAGAAACAGAGAGCTCACTCAGCCGGTTGAAACTGGCTGAGCTATCCCTTAATAGTCTAACTCAGTTGCCATAGTAACAAAACCCATGACAACCAAATACACAACATATTCCTCCCCCCCTAATAAGAACATCCCCTAAATAAAACACACACTAAACTAGAGAAGGAGGGTAGACTGCCTCCATTCCCGGCTAAACCCTGGGGATTATTTTGCCCCATAACCGTGGGTTCGCCCTAACTAAAGATCCAGCCGATGAGGAGTCTTCTGTCTCTAGGTGGATTACGGCGAACTTCTGGTGTTGTTGCACCCGAAAGTACTAGGGGCTCAGGGTCCGCAGCACGAATAGGTGAGGAGGTGGTATCAGCTCGTGCTGGGCAAAGGGGTATCTCAGCTGCCGGCAGTAATGGAGGAGAACAGTCAGGAACAGGTGACTCATGATTCGGTGTCTCACCAGGAGGGGTGAAGTCAGACCCCTCAACTGCAGATGGGTCCTGAAGACTGGCATGACCTGACAACAGCTGAGCTCCATGTCGCCGCCAGGTAAGATTCTCTGCAGTCCGGACTGTATAGGAAACAGGTCCTGTTTGAGTGATGACTGTGGCCGGGACCCATTTAGCTCTGGAAGTATAATTCCGAGCCAAAACTGGCTGCCCTGGGCTAAAGGTTCGGTCTTTTGCTCTGGGTGCCCGTCTGATGACTTGATATTGCTGCTGATGTTGCACAGTTTGTCTGGGTTCAGAAGGTTTCAGCAGATCAAAGCAAGTGCGCAGCTGTCGTCCCATCATTAGAAAGGCCGGAGATGCGTGGGTCGTAGCATGAGGTGTGTTTCTATAGGAAAGTAAGAAGGTATCCAGACGCTTTTGAATGGAGTGTTGTCCCTTTGCTGATTTCAAAACGTTTTTCATTGTCTGCACAAATCTTTCAGCTAATCCGTTGGTGGACGGATGATATGGTGCTGACGTGATGTGGTGTATCCCATTTGCCTTCATAAAATTTTGAAACTCCTGAGAGACGAACTGCGGTCCGTTGTCGCTCACAAGTTGTTCTGGCAGACCAAAACGACTAAAGAGTCCTCGTAGTTTTTGGATAGTACTCTCTGCAGTAGTGGACTGCATTATAGAGACTTCTGGCCATTTAGAATGGGCATCTACTGCCACCAAGAACATGCTTCCTTCAAGGGGGCCAGCAAAGTCAACGTGAATACGTTGCCACGGGTTTTCAGGCCAGTCCCATGGGTGTAGGGGTGCCCACTGGGGTGCATTTCTTACACCCTGACATGACATACAAGCTTTTGCCTTCTCTTCAATAGCACTGTCCAATCTAGGCCACCAAAAATAGCTTCGTGCAATTTCCTTCATGCGCACTATTCCACAGTGACCGGAATGTAGCTGTTCTAACATCTGTGATCTCAGGGGTGGTGGAATAATGACACGCCTCCCCCACAACAAACAACCAGATTGGACCGATAACTCCGTCCGCCTGGACATGTAGGGAACAAGGTCGGGTGAGACCGGAGAGGTTTGTCGAGTTTTTCCATGCATCACCAGGTCCATAACTTGGGATAATACTGGGTCAACGCGGGTTGCCTTCTTTATCTGAGTAGCAGTGATGGGTGTATTCTCTACCTGTTCAAAGTAGAAGATTTCCTTTTGGGCACTATCTTGATGTTTGACCGGTAAAGGCAACCTTGAGAGGCCACCTGCATTGCCGTGCAGAGTGGATTTCCGATATTTGATTTCATATGTGTGTGCAGAAAGTATCAATGCCCAACGTTGCATACGACTAGCAGCTAATGGGGGAATGCCTGTGTAGGGTCCAAAAATTGATGTCAGAGGTCGATGGTCTGTAGGAAGAGTAAACTTTCGCCCAAACAGGTACTGATGAAACTTCCTAATTCCAAAAACAATTCCTAATGCCTCACGTTCGATTTGGGCGTAGTTAGTTTCTGTTTTGCTTAGAGTGCGTGAAGCAAAAGCAATAGGTCTTTCTTCTCCCGAAGGCATAATGTGTGACACGACCGCTCCCACTCCATAAGGGGAAGCATCGCAGGCCAATTGCAGGGGTAAGGATGGATCAAAGTGCGTTAGAACTTCAGAATTTAACAATGCATCCTTAGCTTTGTTAAATGCAACATCACAGGCTTCAGTCCACTTCCAGGCCTTGTTCTGCCCAAGGAGCTCATGAAGTGGTTTTAGCAGTGTGGCTAACTGTGAGATGAACTTTCCATAATAGTTCAGTAGTCCTAGAAATGAGCGCAGCTGGCTTACATTTCGAGGTGGGGGAGCCTCCACAATAGCTTTAACTTTTGCAGGGGCCTTATGAAGACCTGCAGAATCGATGATGTGTCCCAAATATTCAACAGAGGGCTTGAAGAATTCACACTTGTCTTTGCGAACTCTTGGCCATACTCTTCCAGTCTTTGTAGGGTAGCCTCTAAATTCTTTAAGTGATCCTCTTCATTTCTTCCAGTGACCAGGATATCATCCAGATAGCACTGAACTCCTGACAAGCCACACAAGATCTGGTCCATAGCCCTCTGGAACAGGGCGGGAGCAGATGTTATTCCGAAGGGTAGACGACAGTATCGATAAAGCCCCTTATGAGTCACAATAGTCAACAGCTCTTGGGACTTTTCATCGACGTGCATCTGTAAATATGCTTGACTCAGATCAATCTTACTGAACTTTTGTCCCCCAGCCAGGCCTGCGAAGAGGTCATCGATGCGGGGAAGCGGGTATTGCTCTGCACACAACACTGGGTTGACAGTGACTTTAAAATCACCGCAAATCCGGAGAGAGCCATCTTTCTTCACTATTGGAACGATAGGAGTGGCCCATGAGCTATGGGTAACTGGTATTAGGACTCCATTGGTGACCAGGCGCTCCAGGTCTGCTTCAACTTTTGGCCTGATGGCATATGGCACAGTTCGGGCTTTCAGATATTTTGGTGGACTGCCAGGTTTAATGTTCAATGTCACAGTGATTCCCTTCATACTTCCCAAATCATCTCCAAAAACAGCAGCATCTTTCCTTAGTATAGGGGTTAGACTGGTTTCTTCTTTAGTCATCCGGTGCACTTCTGCCCAGTTCAGCTGAATCTTCCCAAGCCAAGACCTACCCATTAAGGCTGGGTAGTCACCTCTCACCACAAACAGTGGCCATTTAGCCGCCTGTCCATTGAGCTCCACCTTAACATCAATAGTGCCAAACATGGGCACAGCTTCACCTGTATACGTCTTCAGAACAGTTTTTGTTGCCTTAAGTGGAAGATGCTGTAGCTTTTCCTTATACACAGTCTCAGGAACCAGCGAGACAGCTGCACCGGTGTCTAGTTCCATGCGTATAGGTTTGCCCTCCAATAAGGGTGTTACCCAGTATTCATGTGAGCCCGCTGCCAAAGACAAAACATGCAGTGGCACTTCCTCTTGTGAGGAGGTGTCACCTTGATCATCCTGGGTCTGCTCTAGGGTATGCAAGGTTCCTCTTTTTGTTGGCCAGACCACAGGCCTCTTTTTCTTTTGTTTACAGGCATACTCAATGTGTCCCTTTTTGCCACAGTGTCGACACACCAGGTCCTTACACCAGCATTCTGATGCCTGGTGACCCGGCTTACCACAGCGGTAACATTCTTGACTCTGCACCGTTTTGTGGGTCAGTTCTTGTGACACTTTTTGCACCCTAGGGGATGCACCGATGTATTGTGCCTCCCTTGTAGCCAGTTCCATGGAGACAGCAATATCAACAGCCTTCTGTAAGGTAAGCTGAGCCTCTGTCAGTAGGCGCTTCCGTATAGCTTCACTGCAGAGGCCACACACTAACCTGTCACGCAGGGCATCATTTAACATTTCTTTAAATTCACAGTGTTCTGCTAGCTTTTTTAAAATGGCTACAAATTGTACAACTGTTTCATCTTCCTTTTGGTCTCTTTTGTGGAACCTATATCTTTCAGCAATTACCAGTGGTTTTGGGGAAAAATGGGACCCCAGGATTTCCACAATGTCACTGTAAGATTTAGTCTCAGGCTTAACAGGGTGCAGTAAGCTGCGTAGCAGGGAGTAGGTTTTAACCCCTACAACAGTTAAGAATATTGGCACCTTCTTCGCTTCTGTAATGTCATTTGCAATACCAAAAAGCTCAAAACGCTCAGTATACACATGCCACTGCTCTGTATTCTCATCAAAAGGCTCCAGGGGCCTGGTCAGAGTAGCCATGATTTTTAGTTTCACTTTCACAGTCAGTGCAAACAAGCAGCTTTTTTTCTTTGTTTGGTCTTTACCTTGACTTCTACTTCCTTCTGTTACTGGAGCAGCACCAGGATCCCACCCTCGTCGCCAGTATTAAGTCCTAGGGGCAGCCGGTGTAGGAAGCAATCACTTGAGGCCAGAGAGCAGACAGCTAACCAAAACCTCCATTTTATTTACAGAAACAGAGAGCTCACTCAGCCGGTTGAAACCGGCTGAGCTATCTCTTAATAGTCTAACTCAGTTGCCATAGTAACAAAACCCATGACAACCAAATACACAACAGGCGGCAGATGGTCCCATAGGCTGGGGGAGGATCAAATAGCCAAGCGTGACCCCACCCCATGCTGTGACTACGCCCTGCGTGCGGCTCCAGTTCTTCGGCCCCCCACCCCCGCTGATGGGGCTGGGCCACCCGCCTTCCCACGCTGTGGGGTGAGGGAGGCTGAGGCCGCACCCTCCCCGCCCTGCTCTGCTTGCTGTGGGGTCTTGCCGCAGGACTCGGCCGGTGGCCGCCGTGCAGGGACGGCGGCTCTTGGCTCCCCCAGCTGTGGTGGTGGAAGGGCTGGGGCCTTGGCAGAAGTGGGGTTTCCAGGAGCGAGCAAACGGCCGGCCACGTGCACGAGGGCGTCCCCAGGGACGTGTGAGCTCTGGCGAGCCCTAGGAGGTGGGAGCAAACAGAGCAGATTGGCCTGTGGGCTGCTAGTGTTGGCAACCCTCCCGGACTGGCCTGGAGTCTCCCGGCATTGTCATTGATCTCCTGGTGACTGTGGAAAGCAACCCAGGAGATTTTACTAGGATAGTTTAAGAAAATGACACAACGTCATGGGGGGCTGGGGCGAGTCCTGGAATAGCTTCAGTCACAGTTGGGAACCCTACGAGCTGCCCCTGTGGGTGCGGACACATGAGGTGGTGCCGTGTCAGCGGGTGTGGGGTGTTGTGTATTTGGTTGTCATGGTTTTGTTGCTATGGCAACTGAGTTAATTTATTATGGGTTAGCTAAGCCAGCTTCAGCCGGCTGAGTGAGCTCTCTGTATCTGTAAATAAAATGGTGGTTTTGTTGGCTGTCAGCTCTCTGGCCTCAAGTGATTTCTTCCTAAACCGGCTTCCCCCCAGGATATAACAAGTGGCGACGAGGGTGGGATTCCGGTGCTGCTCCAGTAACAGAAGGAAGTAGAAGTCAAGGTAAAGAACAAACAAACAAAAAAGCTGTTTGTTTGCACTGACTGTGAAAGTGAAACTAAAATCATGGCTACTCTGACCAGGCCACTGGAACCTTTTGATGAGAATATAGAGCAGTGGCACGTGTATACTGAGCGTTTTGAGCTTTTTGTTATTGCAAATGACATTACAGAAGCGAAGAAGGTGCCAATATTCTTAAGTGTTGTAGGGGCTAAAACCTACTCCCTGCTACGCAGCTTACTGCACCCTGTTAAGCCTGAGACTAAATCTTACAGTGACATTGTGGAAATCCTGGGGTCCCATTTTTCCCCCAAACCACTGGTAATTGCTGAAAGATATAGGTTCCACAAAAGAGACCAAAAGGAAGATGAAACAGTTGTACAATTTGTAGCCATTTTAAAAAAGCTAGCAGAACACTGTGAATTTAAAGAAATGTTAAATGATGCCCTGCGTGACAGGTTAGTGTGTGGCCTCTACAGTGAAGCTATACGGAAGCGCCTACTGACAGAGGCTCAGCTTACCTTACAGAAGGCTGTTGATATTGCTGTCTCCATGGAACTGGCTACAAGGGAGGCGCAATACATCGGTGCATCCCCTAGGGTGCAAAAAGTGTCACAAGAACCGACCCACAAAACTGTGCAGAGTCAAGAATGTTACCGCTGTGGTAAGCCGGGTCACCAGGCATCAGAATACTGGTGTAAGGACCTGGTGTGTCGACACTGTGGCAAAAAGGGACACATTGAGTGTGCCTGTAAACAAAAGAAAAAGAGGCCTGTGGTCTGGCCGACAAAAAGAGGAACCTTGCATAACCTAGAGCAGGCCCAGGATGATGAAGGTGACACCTCATCGCAAGAGGAAGGCGACGGCAAAAGCGTGCGCTGGAGGGAGCCGAGCAGTGTGTCAAGCGCAGGCAAAAGCCTACAGCACCCAGTATTCCCAGGAGGTCTCCCACCCAAGTACTAACCAGGCCCGACCCTGCTTAGCTTCTGAGATCAGACGAGATCGGGCGTGTGCAGGGTGGTGTGGCCGTAGACGCTGGTAGTGGCGGCTTTGCTGCCTTTAAGCCAGTCCCCAGCCTGCGCCTGCCTGTGTCACACCAGCCACGTACCTCCCCCCTCCCTCTCCCCGCCCCCCAGCTTCCCCACACCATCCCCCAGCCTGCCCCGTGCCCCACAGCCTGCACCTCCCTCCCCCCTCGCTCGCCCGCGCCGCCCTCAGCAGCCTCCCTGCGGGTATTGCATAGTACAGCGCTCTGCACGGAGCATGCGCAGTTCATCTGCTGAAGCCCCTGCCCTGCCTCTGCCCTTCCCCCGGGAGGGGGGGGTGTCTGGGGCTGCTATTGGCCGGGGTCACTGGGGGCGGTGCAGCTGGGGGGTGGCGCTGGCCCAGGCGGCCCCGGGGGCAGCAGGGACCCGGGTGGCACCGACCCCCCCCCCCCCGTTTGCAAAGCTCCTCCCCCCCTCCCCCCCCCCCGCCGGGACCCGCTGCCGCCAGCACCGCCCGACGCGGAGCCGTTCAACCCGCCGCCCCCCCCCGGCTCTCCCGCGCCTCCCTCCCCACACCGGCCCCACAGCCCCCCCCCGCTCCGCAGGGCCCCCCCACAGCCCCCCCGCCCCACAGCCCTCCAGCCCCCCCCCGCCCCACAGCCCCCCCCGCTCCGCAGGGCCCCCCCCCCAGCCCCCCGCCCCACACCCCCCCCCTCTCCCCAGGGCCCCCCCACCCCACCGCCCCACACCCCTCCACCAGCCCCCGCCCCTCAGCCCCCCCCGCTCCGCAGGGCCCCCCCACAGCCCCCTGCCCCACAACCCTCCAGCATCCCCCGCCCCACAGCCCCCCCCGCTCCGCAGGGCCCCCCACAGCCCCCTGCCCCACAACCCCCCCCCTCCGCAGGGCCCCCCCACCCCCTGCACCACAACCCTCCAGCAGCCCCCGCCCCACAACCCCCCCGCTCCGCAGGGCCCCCCCACAGCCCCCCTGCCCCACAACCCCCCCCGCTCCCCCGGGCCCCCCCACCCCCCCGCCCCACAGCCCTCCAGCATCCCCCGCCCCGCAGCCCCCCCCGCTCCGCAGGGCCCCCCCACAGCCCCCTGCCCCACAACCCCCCCCTCTCCGCAGGGCCCCCCCACCCCCCTGCACCACAAGCCTCCAGCAGCCCCCGCCCCACAGCCCCCCCCGCTCTGCAGGGCCCCCCCACAGCCCCCCTGCCCCACAACCCCCCCCGCTCCGCAGGGCCCCCCCACAGCCCCCCCGCCCCTCAACCCTCCAGCAGCCCCCGCCCCACAACACCCCCCGCTCCGCAGGGCCCCCCCACAGCCCCCCTGCCCCACAACCCCCCCCGCTCCGCAGGGCCCCCCCACAACCCCCCCGCCCCACAACCCTCCAGCAGCCCCCGCCCCACAGCCCCCCCCAGCTCCGCAGGGCCCCCCCCACAGCCCCCGCCCCACAACCCTCACCCCACAATGCAGCCCCCCCGCCCCACACTGCAGCCCCCCCACAACTCCCCCACAGCCCCCTCCCCACGCTCCTCAGGCCCCCACCCCAGAGCCCCCGCCCCATGCTCCGCAGTCCCCCGCCCCACAACCCCCACCCCCCACTCGTCAGCCCCCCCACAGCCCCCTCCCCACACTCCTCAGGCCCCCACCCCACAGCCCCCACCCCACACTCTGCAGCCCCCCCACAGCCCCCTCCCCATGCTCCTCAGGCCCCTGCCCCATGACCCACGGCAGCCCCACTCCATGCTCCACAGCCCCCTGCCCAGGACCCTGCAGCCCCACAACCCACGCTCCACAGCCCCCCACTTCACAACTCCTCCGCAGCCCCCACCCCATGCTCCTCAGGCTCCTGCCCCACAACCCCCCCGCAGTCCCCGCCCCATGTGCCACAGCCCCCCCACCCCACCGACCTCAGCCCCCCTGCCCAGTGCCCCACACTCTGCAGCCCTTGCCTGCCCCACGCCCCACAGCCCCCCTACCCGCCCCACACTCCTCAGCCCCCACCCCGGCCTGCACACACCAGCTAAGCCTCCTCCCGACCCCACCCCAAACACACCCACAACTAACCCCTCACCAGGCACTCTCTCCTCACCCTGCATCCGCACAAATTCACCCCCCCCCCGACACAAAACCCTGCATGTCACCCCAGATGCAAGGCCCTGCCTGGGACGGGGCTGCCTCCCCCACACCCGCTGACACGGCACCACCTCATGTGTCCGCACCCACAGGGGCAGCTCGTAGGGTTCCCAACTGTGACTGAAGCTATTCCAGGACTCGCCCCCCCCCCCATGACGTGTGTCATTTTCTTAAGCTATCCTAGTAAAATCTCCTGGGTGGCTTTCCACAGTCACCAGGAGATCAGTGACAATGCCAGGAGATTCCAGGCCAGTCCGGGAGGGTTGCCAACACTAGCAGCCCACAGGCCAAGCCGCTCTGTTTGCTCCCACCTCCTAGGGCTCGCCAGAGCTCACACGTCCCTGGGGACGCCCTCGTGCACGTGGCCGGCCGTTTGCTCGCTCCTGGAAACTCCACTCTGCCAAGGCCCCAGCCCTTCCACCACCACAGCTGGCGGAGCCAAGAGCCGCCGTCCCTGCACGGCGGCCACCGGCCGAGTCCTGCGGCAAGACCCCACAGCAAGCAGAGGAGGGCGGGGAGGGTGCGGCCTCAGCCTCCCTCACCCCACAGCGTGGGAGGGCGGGTGTCCCAGCCCCATCAGCGGGGGTGGGGGGCCGAAGAACTGGAGCCGCACGCAGGGCGTAGTCACAGCATGGGGTGGGGTCACGCTTGGCTGTTTGAGCCTCCCCCAGCCTATGGGACCATCTGCCGCCCATGCCCCAGAGCCCCCGTCTCTCCCTTCACAAGGCCCCGGGGGAGGTGGGATGGGCGCCAGCCCCCTCAGGCAGATGAGCTCAGAGGCCACTAGGACCAAACTTCCCACTTACTGGCCCCGAGGCAGGGGCTGCTCCAGGCCTGCAGCAGCCTTCCCGGGCCAAAGGGCCACGTTAGGGCACCAGCTGCCTCTCCCCCACCCTTGTGAAGGGCCAGCTGCCAAGAGGCATGCTGGGAAGGGCTTCCCTAAGCCGCCTGCCCAAAGCCCGGGCTGCGCCGCAGGGCAAAGCTTGTCGCTTTCCTTCCCCCACTCCCAACCGCGGAGCTGGGGCAGAGGCAGGGCAGACAGGCCTGGGGCACGTGCCGCCGCTTCAGCCAGCTGGCCTGCCGCACCTGCTGCCTACGGGGCAAGAGCACCCGCTGGCAGGGCCGGATTCACTCTTCTGGGGGCCCAGGATTTTCTCCCCCCCCCCCCCGTGTACAAATGTTTTCCTAATTTAAAACAAGATGATCCCACGCGTGCGGGGGCTCCAGGCCGGGGGGGGGGAACAGCAGCGTACGGAGCCACCTCCCCTTCCCGCTCCCAGCCAGGGCCAGATATCGCAGCAGGGGCTTTAGGGGCTGCAGCCCAGGGTCCCGGGCTAAGGGGGGCCCCCAAACGACCTGGACTTTCAGCAGCCGCCCAGAGAGCGTTTTGCGGGGCCTCCCTTAGCTCAGGGCCCTGGTCTGCAGCCCCCAGAGCCCCGGCGTTAATCCGGCCCTGCCTGGCGGTAAAGAAGGGAAAAGCAAATCAGGGCTGGGAGATGGTGCCCAAAGCCCTCGTCCTGGGCGAGCTGGCGACGGCAAAAGCGTGCGCTGGAGGGATCCGTGCAGTGTGGCCAGTGCAGGCAAAAGCCTACAGCACCCAGTATTCCCAGGAGGTCTCCCATCCAAGTACTAACCAGGCCCGACCCTGCTTAGCTTCCGAGATCAGACGAGATCGGGCGTGTTCAAGGTGGTGTGGCCGTAGACACGACTACTGGCGGCTTTGCTGCCTTTAAGCCAGTCCCCAGCCTGCGCCTGCCTGCGTCACACCAGCCACATCCCTCCCCCCTCCCTCTCCCCGCCCTCCACCTCCAGCAGCCCCCGCCCCACAGCGCCCCCTGCTCCGCAGCCCCCCCCCCGCTCCGCAGGGCCCCCCCACAGCCCCCCCCGCCCCACAGCCGTCCAGCAGCCCCTGCCCCACAACAGCCCCCCCCCACTGCAGAGTGTGGGGCACTGGGCAGGGGGTTGAGGTCGGTGGGGTGGGGGGGCTGTGGCACATGGGGCGGGGACTGCGGGGGGGTTGTGGGGCAGGGGGCTGTGGCACATGGGGTAGGGGCTGCGGAGGAGTTGTGAAGTGGGGGGCTGTGGAGCGTGGGTTGTGGGGCTGCAGGGTCCTGGGCAGGGGGCTGTGGAGCGTGGGGAGAGGGCTGTGGGGGGGCTGCAGAGTGTGGGGTGGGGGCTGTGGGGTGGGGGCCTGAGGAGTGTGGGGAGGGGGCTGTGGGGGGGCTGCAGTGTGGGGTGGGGGTTGTGGGGCGGGGGGCTGCGGAGCATGGGGCGGGGGCTCTGGGGTGGGGGCCTGAGGAGCGTGGGGAGAGGGCTGTGGGGGAGTTGTGGGGGGGCTGCAGTGTGGGGTGGGGGGGCTGTGGGGGGGCTGCATTGTGGGGTGAGGGTTGTGGGGCGGGGGCTGTGGGGGGCTGCAGTATGGGGGGGTTGTGGGGCGGGGGGGCTGTGGGGGGGGCCCTGCGGAGCGGGGGGGGCTGTGGGGCGGGGGCTGCTGGAGGGCTGTGGGGCGGGGGGGTGGGGGGGCCCGGGGGAGAGGGGGGGTTGTGGGGCGGGGGGCTGTGGGGGGGCCCTGCGGAGCAGGGGGGGCTGTGGGGCGGGGGGGGCTGGAGGGCTGTGGGGCGGGGGGGCTGTGGGGGGGCCCTGCGGAGCGGGGGGGGGGCTGTGGGGCCGGTGTGGGGAGGGAGGCGCGGGAGAGCCAGGTGGGGCGGCGGGTTGAACGGCTCCGCGTCGGGCGGTGCTGGCGGCAGCGGGTCCCGGCGGGGGGGGGGGAGGGGGGGAGGAGCTTTGCAAACAGGGTGGGGGGTCGGTGCCACCGGGGTCCCTGCTGCCCCCGGGGCCGCCTGGGCCAGCGCCTCCCCCCTGCTGCTCCGCCCCCTGTGACCCCGGCCAATAGCAGCCCCAGACACACACCCCCCCCCCCGGGGGAAGGGCAGGGCAGGGGCTTCAGCAGATGAACTGCGCATGCTCCGTGCGGAGCGCTGTACTATGCAATACCCGCAGGGAGGCTGTTGAGGGCGGCGCGGGCGAGCGAGGGGGGAGGGAGGTGCAGGCTGTGGGGCACGGGGCAGGGTGGGGGATGGTGTGGGGAAGCTGGGGGGAGGGGGGAGGTACGTGGCTGGTGTGACGCTGGCAGGCGCAGGCTGGGGACTGGCTTAAAGGCAGCAAAGCCGCCACTAGCAGTGTCTACGGCCACACCACCCTGAACACGCCCGATCTCGTCTGATCTCGGAAGCTAAGCAGGGTCGGGCCTGGTTAGTACTTGGATGGGAGACCTCCTGGGAATACTGGGTGCTGTAGGCTTTTGCCTGCACTTGACACACGGCTCGGCTCCCTCCAGCGCACGCTTTTGCCGTCGCCAGCTCGCCCAGGACGAGGGCTTTGGGCACCATCTCCCAGCCCTGCTTTGCTTTTCCCTTCTTTACCGCCAGGCCGGGCCGGATTAACGCCGGGGCTCTGGGGGCCGCAGACCAGGGCCCTGGGCTAAGGGAGGCCCCGCAAAACGCTCTCTGGGCGGCTGCTGAAAGTCCAGGTCGTTTGGGGGCCCCCCTTAGCCCGGGACCCTGGGCTGCAGCCCCTAAAGCCCCTGCTGCGATATCCGGCCCTGGCTGGGGGCGGGAAGGGGAGGTGGCTCCGGACGCTGCTGTTCCCCCCACTGGCCTGGAGCCCCCCCCGTGTGGCATCATCTTGTTTTAAATTAGGCAAACATTTGTACACGGGGGGGGGGGGGCGGGGGGGGAATCGAATAGCCCTGGGCCCCCAGAAGAGTGAATCCGGCCCTGCCAGCGGGTGCTCTTGCCCCGTAGGCAGCAGGTGCGGCAGGCCAGCTGGCTGAAGCGGCGGCACGTGCCCCAGGCCTGTCTGCCCTGCCTCTGCCCCAGCTCCGCGGTTGGGAGTGGGGGAAGGAAAGCGACAAGCTTTGCCCTGCGGCGCAGCCCGGGCTTTGGGCAGGCGGCTTAGGGAAGCCTCTTGGCAGCTGGCCCTTCACAAGGGTGGGGGAGAGGCAGCTGGTGCCCTAACGTGGCCCTTTGGCCCGGGAAGGCTGCTGCAGGCCTGGAGCAGCCCCTGCCTCGGGGCCAGGAAGTGGGAAGTTTGGTCCTAGTGGCCTCTGAGTTCGTCTGCCTGAGGGGGCTGGCGCCCATCCCGCCTCCCCCGGGGCCTTGTGAAGGGAGAGATGGGGGCGGGCGTGGGCATGGGCGGCAGATGGTCCCATAGGCTGGGGGAGGCTCATCAGCCAAGTGTGACCCCACCCCATGCTGTTACTACGTAAGTATATAAGAACAGAAGAATGGCCATACTGGGTCAGGCCAAAGATCCATCCAGCCCAGTGTCCTGCTGCCGACAGTGGCCAATGCCAGGTGCCCCAGAGGGAGTGAACCTAACAGGCAATGATCCAGTGATCTCTCTCCTGCCATCCATCTCCACCCTCTGACAAACAGAGGCTAGGGACACCATTCCTTACCCATCCTGGATAATAGCCATTAATGGGCTTAACCACCATGAATTCATCCAGTTCTCTTTTAAACCCTGTTATAGTCCTAGCCTTCACAGATAGGGATTTCCACACGTTGACTGTGTGCTGCGTGAAGAAGAACTTTCTTTTATTTGTTTTAATCCTGCTGCAGGGTTTTGTGTCGGGGGGGGGGGAATTTGTGCAGGTGCGGGGTGAGGAGAGAGTGCCTGGTGAGGGGTTAGTTGTGGGTGTGTTTGGGTGGGGTCGGGAGGAGGCATAGCTGGTGTGTGCACGCCGGGGTGGGGGCTGCGGAGCGTGGGGTAGGAGGGGCAGGGGCCATGGGGCGCGAGGGGCGCTGTGGGACATGGTGTGGGCGATGGTGAGGGGAGAGAGGCATGTGAGAGCCGGCAGGGGGCAGGTACAGTGGTGGCATGACGCAGGCTGGCACAGGCTGTGGGCTCGCTTAAAGGCAGGCAAAGCAGCAAAGCAGGGACTGTGTCTACAGCCAGGCCACCCTGAACACACCTGATCTTGTCTGATCTCAGGCGCTAAGCAGGGTTGGGCCTGGTTAGTACTTGGCTGGGACACCTACTGGGGGCTGTAGGCTTTTGCCTGTGCTCCCCACCGCTGCCCGGCTGCAGGTCTCCCTCAAGCACACACTTTTGCTACCTCCTCCTCGACCTCCTCCTCCCTTCCTTCGGCAAACGTCCCCCAGGCCATAGCACTCTGATTGAGGGCTTTGGGCACCATCTTCCACCCCTGTTTTTCTTTTCCTTTATAACCAGCAGGCAGGGCTCAAGGAGGTTGGAGCAAACAGCGGCTTGCCTGCGAATTGCTAGCGTTGCCAGTTTGGTGAACCTAACCAAAGCATTCAGCACAGGCAGCAGAGCCGGTCTATTTACAATACTAGAAAAGAGAGGAAGCCCTGTAATGGCTTTGTCATAGGTCTCTCCCCCACTTGGAGCTTTTGGGCTCACAAGATGGGGACCTGCATGGACTCCTCTAATCTAAAATCCTAGTTTAGATCTGGTTCTCGCTGCCACCAGTCAGTTTAAAGTGTCTGACACACTGCCTGTCCCCCAAGCTTCCCCTGGGGAACCCAGATTCAAACCCCTTGAATCTCACCAGAGAGAGAGAAACAGCCAGTTCCCCTCCCCCCTTCTCTCTCTCCAGCCTGCTCCGGAGAGATTACACACCGAGTCAAATCCTTGACTCAACACAAAGAGGGACTCACCTCCCCCTCCCCTTCCCTAGTCCTTGGGAAAAATACCTTGATTCAAACTCCTTGAATCAAACAAAGAGGGATTCACCTCCCCCTCCCCTTCCCTTGAAAATGCAAACAAGAGAAGAATCAATCAAGTCCTAAAAAGAAAAGATTTTATTAAAGAAAGAAAAAAGTACACTCTCTCTGTATTACCAGGATGCAAAAATACACAGAGTCTAACCTATAAACCTGGAGAGGCTCTCCCCCCCACTCCTTTCTCAGAATAATCAAAGTAACAGCAAACAGCAATAAAGATATTTCTCCAGCAAACACACAATTGCAAATATAGAAAGCAACTCAAAAGACTAATCCGCCTTTTTAACTAATACTCACTCTACTGGATAGTAGGAAATACTCCAGGAGAACTTGGAGACATGTCTGGCCTCCCTTAGATCCAAAGAGAGCACACAGAGCAAACAAGGAACACAGACAAAGGCTTCCCTCCACAGAGATTTGAAATTATCCTGTCCCTTGATTGGTTCTTTGGTCAGGTGTTTCTCAGGTTACTGAGCTTGTTAACCCTTTCCAGGTAAAAGAGACCTTAACCCTGCTCTGTTTATTTATGACAGGCTTATACGCCCATTCAACAACAACATGAGAGCAAGTGCAACTGTTTAGTTTAAGCTGTCCACCTCAGACACTGAGATGAAAATCGGAGTGAAGCAAGGATGCGTTCTTGCCCTTACACTCTTTGGAATCTTCGTCTCAGTACTCTTAAACTCTGCATTTACGTACGTGAATGATGGTTTGTATCTCCACACAAGATCAGATGGGAAACTTTTCAGCCTGTGCCGACTTAAGTCAAAGACCAAAGTCAAAGAGGTGCTAACCAGGGAACTTCTATTTGCTGATGATGCTGCCCTCACAGCTCACGATGAAGATCTACTACAAGGACTCACGGGCCGCCTTCCAAGTGCCTGTCAGGCATTTGCTTTCATCAGCAGCAAACCAGCTAGAAGTCATCCAAAAGTTCAGCTATTTAGGTTCAACAGTGACCACCAACCTCTCACTGAATGAAGAAATGTTCATGTGGCAAAGGCTGCCGCCACCTTTAGCAGACTAACTAAAAGAGCCTGGAACAACTCACAGCTGACCATCAAGGCCAAATGCTAGTGTACCAAGCCTGCATCCTGAGCACTCCCGTGGATGGTGGGAAAACATGGACAACTTATGCTCATCAGGAGAAAAGGTTAAACAGTTTCCACCTACGTTGTTTATGCCACATACTCAGCACCAAATGGCAAGATGAAGTCACCAATGCAGAGATTCTTCAAAGGGCAAATGAGCACACCCCTTGGGAGGAGGGGGCAGTGGGTCTCCGTGTGCTGCCTGCACCTGCGAGCACCGCCCCCACCGCTCCCATTGGCCGGGGAGATTAACTTCATTCCAAATATCAGAAAGGGGTCAGTCAGGTGAGAAGGAGGTTCTCTACTAGCTCCAGCATGATTGACAGGTCAAGCTGAATGGCTGAACAGGTATCACTCCACCTGGAGGCAACTAGGCTAATTATTGGCATTGAAAGAGCAACCAATCAGAGAGGGTCAAAATCTGATAGACTCGAGAGTGTGTGGGAGGGTGGTTAGCAGCTGGAGCAGATTAGGCGGAGCAGAGCAGAAAACAGAGACTGAAGAAGCAGGCAGAGAAATCCATCAAAGAGCTGAAATCATTTTGACTGAGCAGGAGAACCAACAGCCGGGTCAGAGGGATTGAGAAGACGGACAGTCAGTTTAATGATTGTTAAATACAAGGAATGCACAGGTACAACTGTCAATAAAGTTGGATGAATGAGTTTAAAGCCCCCACCTGCATTCCCACCACTTGTGGAATGTCCTCAGTAATGGCCTTTCAATGGGTTATATTGTAATGTGGCTTTAGCCATATGTATAGGGGATTAATCTATTGTATTGGAATAGGTAGCATACCGTTGTAACATTGTATTAAGGCTTTATGTATATGTATGAAGGGCCTGTGTGTACTGTATTATGCAACATTGTGTCTGCTATGTGGTTTGTGTAGTCCAGGGGGTCTCAAACTGGGGGTTGGGACCCCGCAGGGGGTCGCAAGGTTATTATATGGGGGGTCAAGCGCTGTCAGCCTCCACCCTAAACCCCGCTTTGCCGCCGGCATTTATAATGGTGGTAAATATATAAAAAAGTGTTTTTAATTTATAAAGGGGGGATCACACTCAGAGGCTTGCTGTGTGAAAGGGGTCAGCAGTGCAAAAGTTTGAGAGCCACTGGTGTAGGCTATTGCGTTGCCTTACTATGAGTTCAAAATGCAATGAAACTCTTTTTTGGTAGGAGTGGTGTATCACAGCCCATTCTTTCTTTCTTTGTTAACACATTGTTACTAAATATTTCCTTTAAAGAAATGGTATTTTGTGTTTGAAGAATTACTGCTTGAGTGAGAATCCTTTGACTCGCCTCTGGGGAGAGGAGCATGCCCAGTTCATCTGAACAAGTCACCGAATGCCAGGCTCTGTGAGCGACTGGAATGCAAGAGAAGTCACTCCTGGGACACTGCCTGGTACCAAACGAAAGAAAGGAGCTCTGGCAGAGCGACCAGAACACAAGGGATGGTTCAGGACCTACAGAAGTGCTCCCAGGACCTGCCCTGTTATGAGGAGCTGAACTGGGGGGGCCACCACCAAACCTTAGCATGGGGTTCTGGGCAGTGACCCCAGATACTGACTGGGAGGTGGTTTTGCCAAAGAGCCAGTGTATCTCTGCACGTTTGAGCTGGAATGCTGGGTAGTGGTGAAGTGCCTGAAGCCCAGGAGCGGACCCAGCCTAACACTGCTGCAGAGGGGAGCTCCACCACTCCGCGTTATGTGCTGTATTGCAGACGCTGCACAGGGGGATTTAATAACTTACTTGCTGGGGGCTGCTGTGTTGAGTGGATGAGAGCTGAGTCTCTCTCAGCCTGCTCTGCTTCCCACTGCCACACCCCAGAGTGCTCAAAATGACATTGGCACCAGAGACTTTTAAGATCAAAAGGGTTTATTTCCTGGAAATATTAAACCCCAAAACCATTGGCCCAGCTGGACTTCCTGTGCTGCCTGGTGCACCTTCCCCTTCCAATAAAGTGTAAAGGTTTTGCACAGTCAGGTTGTAATGAGTCCTGTGACCAGTCACATCCCGATTGGGGGTGGGGGCAACATTCCCAGAAGGGGGAAGGGCCAGGTCTTGACGTCTGCATTATTGTATCTTTGTGGGCATTTACTTTTAGTTTCAGGGTTGTCGATATTGCCCTTCGTTAGGCATGGATGTTTTCCAATAAGCTCGTGGTGTCTTCAAGTCTCTCCACACCTCCCTTGACAATCTGGTGTTAACGGTGACCTTCATGCTTATCTTCTTCCCTTTACATACACTCCACATTGATGCAAACAGTTAATACAACTTGTAACTTTACCTCTACAAAACATCTCAACAATCTAAAATATCCCACTATTATCCTGTCTAAAGTGTGACCAACCCTAATTAACAGGCCACAGACGCGTGGTGCTGGGAGGTGTTGTGATGTTACAGTCTGCAGCAAAAAAAATCTCCCTACACACTCATGGGCAAGATCCCCTGGGAAAATTACATGAGGGAGAAAGGAGTCCAGGAGAGCTGGCTGTATTTTAAAGAATCCTTACTGAGGTTGCAGGAACAAACCATCCCGATGTGCAGAAAGAACAGTAAATATGGCTGGCCACCAGCTTGGCTTAACAGTGAAATCCTTGCTGATCTTAAATGCAAAAAAGAAGCTTACAAGAAATGGAAGATTGGACAAATGACCAGGGAGGAGTATAAAAACATTGCTCAGGCATGCAGGAGTGAAATCAGGAAGGCCAAACCACACTTGGAGTTGCAGCTAGCGAGAGATGTTAAGAGTAACAAGAAGGGTTTTTTCAGGTATGTTAGCAACAAGAAGAAAGTCAAGGGAAGTGTGGGACCCTTACTGAATGAGGGAGGCAACCTAGTGACAGAGGATGTGGAAAAAGCTAATGTACTCAAGTATCAGAGGGGTAGCCGTGTTAGTCTGGTTCTGTAGAAGCAGCAAAGAATCCTGTGGCACCTTATAGACTAACAGACGTTTTGCAGCATGAGCTTTCGTGGGTGAATACCCACTTCTTCAGATGCAAGTGGTGGAAATTTCCTGGGGCAGGTATATATAAGCAAGCAAGAAGCAAGCTAGAGATAACGAGGTTAGATCAATCAGGGTGGATGAGGCCCTGTTCTAGCAGTTGAGGTGTGAAAACCAAGGGAGGAGAAACTGGTTCTGTAATTGGCAAGCCATTCACAGTCTTTGTTTAGTCCTGAGCTGATGGTGTCAAATTTGCAGATGAACTGGAGCTCAGCAGTTTCTCTTTGAAGTCTGGTCCTAAAGTTTTTTTGCTGTAGGATGGCCACCTTAAGATCTGCTATTGTGTGGCCAGGGAGGTTGAAGTGTTCTCCTACAGGTTTTTGTATATTGCCATTCCTAATGTCTGATTTGTGTCCATTTATCCTTTTCCTTAGAGACTGTCCAGTTTGGCCGATGTACATAGCAGAGGGGCATTGCTGGCATATGATGGCATATATTACATTGGTGGAAGTGCAGGTGAATGAACCGGTGATGTTGTGGCTGATCTGGTTTGGTCCTGTGATGGTGTTGCTGGTGTAGATATGTGGGCAGAGTTGGCATCGAGGTTTGTTGCATGGATTGGTTCCTGAGCTAGAGTTACTATGGTGCACTATGCAGTTGCTGGTGAGAATATGCTTCAGGTTGGCAGGTTGTCTGTGGGCGAGGACTGGTCTGCCACCCAAGGCCTGTGAAAGTGTGGGATCATTGTCCAGGATGGGTTGTAGATCCCTGATGATGCGTTGTAGGGGTTTTAGCTGGGGACTGTATGTGATGGCCAGTGGAGTCCTGTTGGTTTCTTTCTTGGGTTTGTCTTCCAGTAGGAGGCTTCTGGGTACACGTCTGGCTCTGTTGATCTGTTTCCTTATTTCCTCGTGTGGGTACTGTAGTCTTGAGAATGTTTGGTGGAGATTTTCTAGATGTTGGTCTCTGTCTGCGGGGTTAGAGCAGATACGGTTGTACCTCAGTGCTTGGCTGTAGACAATGGATCTTGTGGTGTGTCCGGGATGGAAGCTGGAGGCATGAAGGTAGGCATAGCGGTCGGTAGGTTTTCGGTATAGGGTGGTGTTGATGTGACCATCACTTATTTGCACCGTGGTGTCTAGGAAGTGGACCTCCCGTGTAGATTGGTCCAGGCTGAGGTTGATGGAGGGGTGGAAGCTGTTGAAATCGTGGTGGAATTTTTTCAGAGTCTCCTTCCCATGGGTCCAGATGATGAAGATGTCATCGATGTAGCGTAGGTAGAGAAGGGGCGTGAGTGGACGGGAGCTGAGGAAGCGTTGTTCCAGGTCGGCCATAAAAATATTGGCATATTGTGGGGCCATACGGGTGCCCATAGCGGTGCCACTGATCTGGAGATATATATTTCCAGCAAATTTGAAATAGTTGTGTGTGAGGATAAAGCCACAGAGCTCAGCAACCAGGTGTGCTGTGGCATCATCAGGGATACTGTTCCTGACAGCTTGTATTCCATCAGTGTGTGGGATGTTTGTGTAGAGAGCCTCTACATCCATGGTGGCCAGAATGGTGTTTTCTGGAAGGTCACCAATGCATTGTAGTTTCCTCAGGAAATCAGTGGTGTCACGGAGATAGCTGGGAGTGCTGGTAGCATAGGGTCTGAGTAGAGAGTCTACATATCCAGACAGTCCTTCAGTGAGAGTTCCAATGCCCGAGATGATGGGGCGTCCAGGATTTCCGGGTTTGTGGATCTTGGGTAGTAGATAGAATAACCCTGGTCGGGGCTCTAAGGGTATGTTGATTAGTTCTGGTGTTAGTGTAGGGAGTGTCCTGAGTAGATGGTGCAGTTTCTTAGTGTATTCCTCAGTGGGATCTGAGGGAAGTAGCCTGTAAAACTTAGTATTGGAGAGTTGTCTGGCGGCCTCCTTTTGGTAGTCAGACCTGTTCATGATGACTACAGCACCTCCTTTATCAGCCTCTTTGGTTATAATGTCAGGATGGTTTCTGAGGCTGTGGATGGCATTGCGTTCTGCACGACTTAGGTTGTGAGGCAAGCGATGTTGTTTTTCCACAATTTCTGCCTGTGCACGTCGGCGGAAGCATTCAATGTATAGGTCCAGACTGTCATTTCGACCCTCAGGAGGAGTCCATGTGGAGTTCTTCTTCTTGTGCTGTTGGTGGGAGGGTAACTGTGTATCCGTGCGCTGTTCAGTGTTGTCCTGAAAGAATTCTTTGAGTCGGAGACGGCGAAAGTAGGCTTCCAGATCACCGCAGAACTGTATCATATTGGTGGGGGTGGCAGGGCAGAAAGAGAGTCCCCGAGATAGGACAGACTGTTCTTCTGGGCTGAGTGTGTGGTTGGATAGATTGACGATATTGCTGGGTGGGTTAGGGGTACCACGGTTGTGGCCCCATGTGGCAGGTAGGAGTTTAGACAGCTTACAGTCCTTTTTCCTTTGTAGAGAGGTGAAGTGAGTAATGTAGATCTCCTGTCTTATTTTAGTGAAGTCCGTTTGTATGGAAGTTTGGTTATTGATGAGAGTCTCCAGGTTGGAGAGCTCTTTTTTGATGTTTTCCTGTTTGCTGTATAGGATGCTGATCAGGTGGTTCCTCAGTTTCTTCGATAGAGTATGGCATAATCTCTCACTGTGGTCTGTGTAGTATGTAGATAGTAGTGGATTTTTTACCTTTAGTCCATTAGGTATGATGTCCATCCGTTTGCATTTGGAAAGGAAGATGGACAGTCTCTAAGGACAGTCTCTAAGGAAAAGGATAAATGGACACAAATCAGACATTAGGAATGGCAATATACAAAAACCTGTAGGAGAACACTTCAACCTCCCTGGCCACACAATAGCAGATCTTAAGGTGGCCATCCTACAGCAAAAAAACTTTAGGACCAGACTTCAAAGAGAAACTGCTGAGCTCCAGTTCATCTGCAAATTTGACACCATCAGCTCAGGACTAAACAAAGACTGTGAATGGCTTGCCAATTACAGAACCAGTTTCTCCTCCCTTGGTTTTCACACCTCAACTGCTAGAACAGGGCCTCATCCACCCTGATTGATCTAACCTCGTTATCTCTAGCTTGCTTATATATACCTGCCCCAGGAAATTTCCACCACTTGCATCTGAAGAAGTGGGTATTCACCCACGAAAGCTCATGCTGCAAAACGTCTGTTAGTCTATAAGGTGCCACAGGATTCTTTGCTGCTTCTAATGTACTCAATGATTTTTTTGCCTCTGTCTTCACGAACAAGCTCCCAGACTGCTGCACTGGGCAGCACAGCATGGAGAGGAGGTGACTAGCCCTCTGTGGAGAAAGAAGTGGTTCGGGACTATTTAGAAAAGCTGGACGAGCACAAGTCCATGGGGCCGGATGCGCTGCATCCGAGGGTGCTAAAGGAGTTGGCCGATGAGATTGCAGAGCCATTGGCCATTATCTTTGAAAAATCATGGCGATCGGGGGAGGTCCCGGATGACTGGAAAAAGGCTACTGTAGTGCCCGTTCTTTAAAAAAGGGAAGAAGGAGGATCCAGGGAACACCAGGCCAGTCAGCCTCCCCTCAGTCCCTGGCAAAATCATGGAGCAGGTCCTCAAGGAATCCATTCTGAAGCACTTAGAGGAGAGGAAAGTGGTCCCTTCCAACCTGGATATTCTGTGATTCTATTCTGTTATTCTAACTTCTCTCTCCCTTCTCCCCTGCTCAGGATGATGGAACCAGGTTGGTTTAAAAGCCCAGCACAGAGCAGCGATGTTTATTGGAGCAGTGGATACAGAAAGAGGAGAAGTCAGAGAGATCCATTGGCTCAGTGTGATCAGTGTCCTAAGGTTGTAGCTGCCTTTACATTTTCAGACTCACAGGGCACGAGGAGGTTAGTGCCCCCAAATAAGGCTCCAGGGCGAGATATTGTAGCATGTGTAGAAAATAAGACTTTCATCATCACTGGAGTCAGGGCCGTCCCTAGCTATGATGGGGCCCAACACAGCCCCCCCTCATATGGGGGGCCTCCGTGGGGGGAGCGGGCCGGCCTGGGGGGCAGGGAGGAGCCACCCCCGAGCACTCACTGGCGGTGCGGCTGGGGCTGGGTCTCTGCACTTCCCACCGCTGGTGAGTGCAGGCCTGGCCCTGCTGCAGAGCTCAGGGGAGTGGGGGCGGGGCTGGGGCAGAGCAGGGGTGGGTCTGGGGCAGGGCAGGTGGAGCCGGAGCAGGGGCTGGAGCACCAGGCAATTGCGCAGGGCACCAGGAAATGTGGTGCCCCAAAATGGGGGAACAAACCCAAATAACTGCTGGGGACATTGAAAAACCAGGAGCTGAGTCCTACTCCCCCCCCCCCCCCCCAACCCTTCTCTGGAGGAGGGAGAGGAGGGACCCATCCTTCCTCCACATCCTCGGAGTGCAGACGATGGCCAGGGCTGAAGGGTCAGACAGGCGTGATGAAAATGCATGAGTGACGTTTGCCATGAGGCGAAAAAAATTAGTTTCTGATTCAGGTGATTCCTCACCTTTGTGAGCACTGGTAGGATATTGATATCCAGGCCTGTCTGCAAAGGCCTGTCCTTTAAGAATTTAGGTGTATGCTTATCACGTAGCTAGTGTGGTGGGGCAAGGCCGGACGGCTACAGTAAAGTAGTGAGGAACAGGTATGTTAGCCCCAGGCTACACAAATCCCTGGTGCCATGGTAACCAAATGGCAGTTGCTCCAGGTTAATCAAGACACCTGGGGCCAATTAAGATCCTTCTAGAAGGCAGTGGAGATAGCTACATTGATTGGGACACCTGAAGCCAATCAAGGGCTGGCTGGAACTAGTTAAAAACTTCCCAGTTAGTGAGATTCATGTGTGAGGAGCTGGGAGCAAGAGGCGCAAGGAGCTGAGAGGGAGAGGCTGTGCTGCTGGAGGACTGAGGAGTACAAGCGTTATCAGACACCAGGAGGAAAGTCCTGTGGTGAGGATACAGAAGGTGTTGGGAGGCGGCCATGGGGAAGTAGCCCAGGGAGGTGTAGCTGTCATGCAGCTGTTACAGGAGGCACTATAGACAGCTGCGATCCCCAGGGCCCTGGGCTGGAACCTGGAGTAGAGGGTGGGCCTGGGTTCCCCCCAACTCCTGATCAGACACAGGAGAAGTTGACCCAGACTGTGGGGAAGATCACTGAGGTGAGCAAACCCGCCAATAAGCGCAGGACCCACCAAGGTAGAGGAGGAACTTTGTCACACTTTTTATAGAGGTACAAAAGTGAAAATCAAAATCACTGTCTGCCAGTGTAAGGGCCTTCTCTCACTGTGACAGTCTGAGCCCTATTCTTAGGCTGAGGCCTTTGGCTAAGTAGCAGAGGCAGCCATAAGCTGGGAAGTGAATGGTCACCTCCTCACATTGCCTGATTTCACTGTGACTAGTTTGCAATCTGGGGCTGTTAGGAAGGTGATCCGATCTATCACCTCCAGAGAAAGGGAAGAGCCTAGAAGATGTAAAAGGAAACTTAGTTTGATCGCAGCCTGTCTGGCAAGAACTCACTTATCAATAGCTGGGATGTGAAATCCTCATTTCTGTATTGTTCTATTCCTGTAGTCTCCACTTCCCTATTGTTTGGCTGTATAATCTCTGTCTGGCTCTGTGATTGTGTCTGGCTGCTGTATAATTAATTTTGTTGGGTGTAAACCAATGAAGGTGGTGGGATGTAATTGGCTAGATAACCATGTTACAATATGTTAGGATTGGTTAGTTAAATTTCAGTAAAATGATTGGTTAAGATATAGCTAAACAGAATTCAAGTTTTACTATATAGTCTGCAGCCTATCAGGAATGGGAACAGGGACTGGGGCTGGGGGAATTGGAATCATGGTTTGCTAAGGGGGGGTGTAACAGGGTGCGGGCTAGGAGAAACAAGCCAGGCCCCTGTTTGCCCTGTTCCAGAGGAAGAAGGGTATTAGTTGGGCTGGCTGAGGGGGCCACACCCTAATAACCAGAGTGGATCCACCTGCAGGCCTGGGTAGCCAGCCTGCCCTATAAAGCTGGCAGAGACAGGAAAGGGAGGAGTGGGGGCTGCAGGTCCCTGCTGGCTGGGCAGTTAGCAGCCTCCCAGAGCGCTGGTCTCTGTAAATACCTGTACATAATAGGTGGTGGGAACGGACACAAACAATAAAAGGACCCAGGTGCTGCACTTCCGTTGGTCTCTGACTGTGTTTGTGGAGGAGCCGGGAGGAGGCTGTGCTACAGGGGAGGGGGAATAGTGAATGGGAACAGGGACACAGGCAAGGCTCTGTGGTGTCAGAGCTGGGAAGGGGGACACTAAGGATGGAAACTGGAATCGTGCTGGCTGGAAGTTCACCCCGATAAACATCAGATTGTTTACTCCTTTGGACTTCAGGTGGTGTTGCTTTCTGTTCATGCGAGAAGGACCAGGGAAGTGAGAGGGTGAAGGAATAAGCCCTCTATCAAGCATCAATCGCAATCTCACTTTCCTCATGTCCCTGGAGATCAGGGACTAACGGCTTCACCCTTTGTTCCAGCTGGGAGATGATGTAAGGCTTGGAAATTGAAAATCCTGGTAAGGTGCAAGGAAACAAATGTTGATCATGTTCATTCCCTAGCACTGTTACTACAGAATCCATCATCTGAGCAGCAAAACCCAGAGCGGCTCCTTCCTCTCCCCAACCCCACCCTACAGGGACTGGGCTATAAATTGTACAAAGCCCTTGACACAGTGGTCTGGAGCAAGGGTTCCTCCACTCTGCCTGGGGAGCTGTGCTGTGTTGCTACCCTCCATAGCTAGAGAGGGTAGCATCTACGTCCCCATCGCTGCCACTCCCCCGCCCCAACGCACAGGCCTGTCCCTCCACAACACCAGCTCGATGGGAGGGGATCTCTCTGGAGTGGGGACTGTCCCTCACTACGTGTCTGGGCAGGAACTGGCTCACTGGGGCTTTGGTCCTTTACTGCCGCCTCTTGCTGGTGCCTAATTCAAGCTGTGAAGAAATCAAGGGAGGAACCTCCACCCTGGGCCGGGAAAGATGAAGGACAGCAAAGAACTTCCTTTCATAGCGTGACCCTTTGGGGGCTCACTCAGACCTGCAAGGGGTCCCTCACGGCCTGCCTCTGTCCTGTGCAGCTCAGATCCCTGACACCTGCAGCAGGCTCACAGCACAATGGCCTCACCCTGGCTTCCACCAGCCTGGGTACTCCCTGCAGGGTGACCCCAACAGCCCTGAGTCTCCCCAAAGCCGTCTCCCCAACCCAGTCCCTCACACTGAACCCTCAGAGAAGTCACTAAGTTTCCTGCCTCCAAGGAGACAGGACACACACCAGCCTGGTAGTTTATCCGAATTCCCACACTTCAGTTCAACAGAACAGCACTGAGATGCTTTGTAGTAAAACAAGAGTAAGTTTACTACGACAGAACGTAGGTTTAAGAGATTTTTAGGGAAGTGTGAGAGAGATTTGAAAAGTTACAAACACAACACACTTTCTTATCACTCAACATTAACTGCAGCAAGCTGCAGTCTTAGTCTAAGCAGGTTTCTCACCTACAGTCAATTCCCAGAGACTTTTCTCACGTGTAGGGTTGCCAGCTCTCCCGGAGCATGCCAGGCATGATATCTTATGAAAGGTCATGATGTGCTGAAACCTGTTGTTTTGTGCAAATATGTACATCATTAGCGTGTATGAAGTTCTGAGATTTTGCTGTAGGGTTGTGAGTGAAATGTGTTGTAAGTTTGAGCAGTTCTACTGTAAGGTTGGTGATCTCTCTGCCAAGAAGGGTGTTAAGGACCATTAATCAGCAGGGGAGCTGTTATCAAGGGATTTACAGTTCAATGAGCATTGCCCACGCACCGCACAGTGGGGACTGCTGAACTCTGACTCGGTTGCACAAGACCACCAGGGGGATTGCTCCACCCTGGGACTCAGTCAGCCCCCCAGGACAGGTCGGGACAAGTGTGTTCTAGGCACATGGACTAAGGGTTTAAAATAAGGGACAGTGACAACATGCTTTTGCCTTTCTGCTCCCCCACCTATGCTGGAAGCAACAAGGATGCTGGGAAGACAGCAGACTTCAACTCCGGAGACTGGTCCCAGGCTTGCGGTAGAAGCCTGTGTATTACAAACAAGACTACGTTTTAGACATGGGTTTTTTAGTAAGAGTCACAGACAGTAAATAAAAATCCACGGCCTGTGACCTGTCTATGACTTTTACTAAAAATACCTGTGAATAAAATGAGGGTGGGGGGTCTGCCCAGGGTCCCTGCGGGTGCTGGGGGGGGGGGGGAAGGTGGGCAGCAGCACACGACCCAGGACCCCACTGGCAGGGCTGGCTCGATGCACCAACATGCCAAGCATGTGCTTGGGGCAGCACTTTCCAAGGGACAGCACTCCTGCTCCCCCTCTTTTTTTTTCTCCTTGGGGAGCAAAAAGCTGGGAGCCGGCCCTGAACCAAGATGTTCCCTGTCAGCTGAGGCTTTCAGGCGGAGCTGGAACTGACACTGCTCAGGGCAGCTTGAGTTGCACAGGCTGGACTGCAGTTCAGGCTGCCCTGCCACTGGAGAGCCAGAGCCTCATCCCCGGAGCTGGGCCCGGGCTGCAGCGGGGAGAGGGGCTCAGCTCCGGGGATGATGCTCGGGCTCCCCAGCGGCAGGGCAGCCTGAACTGCAGCCCAGCCTGTGCGTGAGGAGCCGGGGAGAGAGGGAAGTGGGGCCCGGGATGCAGGGAGGGGGGACAGGGCCGGCTTTAGCCAGTGCTGGCTGGATTCGTGGGGCATGTACTCTCCGGGTGGCACTTCGAATTTCTGCGCTCGGGGGTGGTAGCAGGGCCATGAGGTAGCGGGGCCGCGGGGTTGTGGGGCTCCGGCCGCGTGAGCGGGGCAGCTGCACTTGCCACTCTGGGGACGGGGGACTGGGGCTGTGGGGTTGCGGGACTCCGGCCGAAGGAGCAGGGCTGCGGGGTTGCGGGCTTCTGGCCGGGGTAGAAGCGGTCTCTGGGCTCTGGCGGGAGAGTGGGGCTGTGGGGCTCTAGCCGGCGTAGCGGGGCCTTTGCACTCCAGCCGGGAGAGCGGGACTGCGGGGTAGCAGGACTCTGGCCGGCGTAGCGGGGCCGCGGGACTTGCCGCGCTGCAATCGGGGTTGCGGTAGCGGGACCGTGGGGATGCGGGGCTCCGGCCGGGGTAGCGGGGCCACGGGATTGCGGGGCTCTGGCCAGGAGAGCGGGGCTACGGGGTTGCGGAGCTCCAGCGGGGGAGCTGGGCCACAAGGCAAAAGCTGACATTAACATTGTTTCAGTCTGTGTGTTACTTGACATCCCTGCATTCAGTGTCACCACGGAAGGGAAGGGCTCTGCATAGACGGAAATTTGCCTGGGCATCAGTAGAAAATGTTGAGGAAAATTTGCTTTAAAAATTAAACCTGGCGCTTTGTCATCTTGTGTCATCGTTTTTATTTCTTAGCTTTCAGCTATTTCAGTGAACTCTCAAACTATCATACTGACTGTTTCCTATCGGCCACTGTCTCGCTCTAATCGCCTTCATAACCATCACTGACTTTTTTCCATTTTAATACTGTCCCATAGTATCAGAGACAAGTGAAAAAAATAGCAAATAAAGGTACCTGACGATCTTTCTATCTCTATCGAGAATGATAGATACACATGAATCGGTCTCACATAGAGAGAGGTGATGTATTCCCTGCAGCCAGGACCGGCTTTAGGCCGTGCGGGGCCCAATTCGAACAGTTTCGACAGGCCCCCGGCAGGGATGACTAAAAAAATATAAAAACACACGTAAAAAAACATGTGGGGCTTGTACTCACTGGACAGTGCTCCACGTTGTCAGCGACGGGTCCTTCACTCGCTCCAGGGCCTCGGCGGCACTGAAGGACCCACGGCCGAAGACCCAGAACAAGCGAAGAACCCACTGCCGAAGTGCTGCTGAAGCCCCAGCGTGCCGCCAGGTGAGTGAGAATTAAACAGGCGCCTCTAGCCAGGGAAGGGATTCCCACTGGGCGCGGGGCCCTCTTAGGCACGGGGCCCGATTCGGGGGGAATTGGTGGACTAGGCCTAAAGCCGGCCCTGGGGGGAGGGGTCCTGCTGCCACCACCGCTGCTGCGCTGCTCCGAGTCTCCCCAGGGCGGCGCGGCGTTTCCCCGCCCGAGGGGGCTGGGCAGGGCGCCGCCGGGCTGGGCAGGGGGCGGGATCCCGGCTCTCGCGCTGACAGGGCGAGTGGCTGGGCAGCCCGAGCTGCCAGAGAACTGCCGCCTCCTGCCCCCAGAGCCAGCCCGCTGCACATCTCCCCCGCCTCAGCCCCGCGCTGCCTGCCCGGGGCGGGGAGAGGCAGAGACGGCTCCGAGCGGGGCAGCGGCAGAGGCTACCCCCCGGGGGACCCCTGCAGCTCAGCCACCTGGGGGGTCAGCGTCTGTCCTCTCAGCTCTGCCTACAGGGGGCTGGGGAAGCAGCTGTCAGTGCCTGCCCCTCTCAGCCCTTGCACCCCCCATCCCGCTCACAGCCCCTCCACTTGTACCTCCCCCCATCGCTCCTTCGCTGCACCCCTTCCCCTTGTACCCTCCCTTCCCCCGCTCGTCTCCCCTTGTGCCCTCCCCAGCCCTGTCCTCCCGCACCTCCCCCTTCCCCTGCACCTCTTCTCCCACAACCCTCCTGATACCCCCTCTCCTCCTCAGCGAGTACATCACACCCTGCTCCTCTGCCAGTGGAGAGCCCCCCAGTGTAGAGCCCCCCACACCCGCTCTGCTGAACCCTCTTTACTAGATCCCCAGCCCTTGCCGGGTGCAAGGTTTGAGGGTTAGTCCCTATGCTTCCACGTGCATTTGGAGCACTAAAGATGGGGATGCGGGGGGAGATTTATACTAAGGTGAAATAAAAATAGGATAAATGGTCTGATCCTCACTGCAAGTGTAAACGGGGATTGCTGTGGTGAACGAGGAGGTCACAGTTGTAGGGGGGAGCCCAGGGCTGGGGTGGTAGGAGGTGCGGGGGGGGGAGAAGAGAGAGCCCAGGGCTGGGGTGGCAGGGGGTGCGGGTGGGGGAGGACACTGGTGGGGGAGGGGAGAGCCCAGGGCTGGGGTGGGGGGCAGCCAAATTTTTTTTTGCTTGGAGTGGCAAAAAACCTAGAGCCAGCCCTGCTGTTTGGGGAGGTACCGCCTGCCCCAGACGCCCCTACCCGGCACAGTCAGTCCCAGAAGTGACGTGACGTCTGACCCGGGCCCTGCACCCCCCAGGGACGGCCCTGCCGCTGAACTTTATAAAGAAATAGTATCAGGTAAACAAGAATAAACTCAGTGAAGTAACTAGATTACAACAACTATAATTAACCTGATATTTAAACCTTTAAACTAAAAAGGAATTTGGACAAAACTAGCTAGGTTGGCTGAGGTCAGAGAATTTAAAGGAGAGTCAACTACATGAAAGCTAAAACAGCCATTATTACATTGTTAGTTTTGTATTAAAGGTAATACCACACATCCACGGGCGACCACTGTATTATTCAAATATAGAAAGAGAGCTACTACCATGTACCCTGCGTTTTTTAAATTAAAAATAGGCAAAGGTAAAACAGGAATTAATGAAGCTCCCAGGAGGCTAGTCTGGAGTGTAAAGCAGGAACCCATTAAACAACTCTGTAGTTAGAAACACACATTGTTAAAGTTAACATAGACATATTCACGTACACAAAGATTGAAGTGAGACTGAAGTTAGAAGATGGCTGTTCTCGCTCACACAGACGGTGTGATGTCCCAAAGGAGAGAAGTGTAAGGAAGCAGGTAATTCTGACTCTCACATGCAAAGGCAGCACCGCGGGTGAGTGTACGATACAGTGACTGGCAGAGTTCCCAGTTCTCAGTAGCTCGTAAAGTTAGGAATTGAGTTGAAACAAGACAACCAAAGAAAATTAGCCCCCAAGCAATGGATTCCCACAAACCAAAGCTTTGACGGGCAGCTCGTTCAGGCAGTAAGATCAGCTGAGCACCACACGAACAAGTGGGAACAGAAACTCTGGCTGTTGTGGGTGCACACGTGGCAGGTGAAATCAGCACCGCCTCAGTTTTAGTCACAACGTTGTCCCATTCAAATCCTAGAACTTAGTCCGGTGATGTTCTTAGGCAATTTTTCCCCACTGTTTTGTGCAGACTTAGGTGGCTTCCGAACCCACCGACTGGAGCAGGCCCCACGGCAGAGGAGCATCCACCTTTCCTGCTTTGTCAGTCACAGATGGAGAGAGGGGGGAGGTAGGTTTAGCACACACCGTGTTCCCTCTCAGCTGCGCAGCCAATCAGCTCCCCGCCCCCCCTGCCCCCCGCCTCGGAGCCTCCTGCTGGCTGTGCAGACCGGGGAGGAAGGTGGGGGCGCTGATGTCAGGGTGTTGTCCTCCCCTCCGCCTCTGTAACCGCAGAGCCGGGGTGGGGGGGACATGGGATGGAGCTGCTGAGGCTGCTGTTGTATCTGAACAAGCAGCCTTCAGGCTGGTAAGTGCCAATCTACTTAAAGGGGCAGGTGTGTGTCTCATATACTCCCCCAGCACGCGCGTGCGCACATACACACAGAAGTCTCTCTCTCTCTCACACACGCACACAGTGTCTCTCTCTCTCTCACACACAGTGTCTAACACACACAGTGTCTCTCTCTCTCTCTCACACACACACACAGTCTCTCTCTCACACACGTCACACAAACACAGAGTCTCTTGCTCTTTCACACACACAGACAGGCAGAGTGTCTCTCTCACACACACGTCACACATACAGTCTCTCTCACACACACAGAGTGCCTCTCTCTCTCACACACACGTCACACATACTGTCTCTCTCTCACACCCACACAGAGTGTGTGTGTCTCTCTCTCACTCACACACACACACAGACAGGCAAAGTGTCTCTCTCACACACACACACACACAATATCACACACAGTCTCTCTCTCTCTCACACACACACACACACACACACACACACACACACACACACACACAGTCTCTCTCTCTCTCACGTCACACACAGAGTCTCTCTCACACACCCACACAGTGTGTCTCTCTCTCTCTCTCACTCACACACACACACAGAGACAGGCAGAGTGTCTCTCTCACACACACACGTCACACACAGTCTCTCTCTCTCTCTCTCTCACACACACACACACACACACACACACAGAGTCTCTCTCTCTCTCTCTTTCTCACACACACACACATCACACATGGAGTCTCTCTCACACACCCAGTGTGTGTGTGTGTGTCTCTCTCTCACACACACACAATGTCACACGCACAGTCTCTTTCACACTCACCTCCCAACACATACTTGTATTATTGTTGTTGTTACTACTTGGTACTTCCCGCAATGCACATTTATTCTCTGTAATTGTATCCTTTCAAAGTGCTGCTGTTTTCGTTTTTTGACTGGTCTGTGCATTTCATACTTTTATTTCTCTCTTATGCTTAAATTTAATTCTTTGAGGGGTGAGTTCTAAAATGCCTCACCTGTCCTGGCTGGAGTAATTATCCTATGGTAACTTTTTAAAAAGACAGATGATAGCTCGGTTTTTTGTTTCTATTGGTGGTGCACAGCCACACATACCTCAGTGCACATAACAAAATTAATTTCACATATGGATGCAAAATATTAGCGGGAACATTGCCACACAGCTGTGTGGCAATCTCCCATCGACTAGCTTAGGCAGTGCCCTGCCTCGCCTGCTGTCTTCTGTCAATCATACCTCTCTCCAGTCACTGTACAGGGAGCGAGCGCCCCTAAATCAGGCTTCGTTGCTCCAGTGTCATTCCTGTGATTTTCTAGGTGCCTAAAAATTTAGTCTTGGCATTGCTGAGTGTCACAGCATCGAAGTCCCTTGGCAGATCCCAGCCTCCAATACTATCAACAGTTAATGAGAAGTTGGAGTATATAAAATAAGGTCGATTTTAGGTATATAAACCAACCATCAATGGCAAACCTCAATGAAAACTGGTTGAAAATTATCCTCAGATCCCATCACAATGTGGAAGACTTATCTCAGACTCTTATCATAGAATCATAGACTATCAGGGTTGGAAGAGACCTCAGGAGCTCATCTAGTCCAACCCCCTGCTCAAAGCAGGACCAACCCAACTAAATCATCCCAGCCAGGGCTTTGTCAAGCCGGGCCTTAAAAACCTCTAAGGATGGAGATTCCACCACCTCCCTAGGGAACCCATTCCAGTGCTTCACCACCCTCCTAGTGAAATAGCGTTTCCTAATATTCAACCGAAACCTCCCCCAGTTCTAAACAGCTCTGCTCTGGGAAAGTGATTTCATTTTCTGCTTTAATAATTATGCCGTGTCCTCGTTACATGGCCACTCCAGCACATCTGGTCTGACCCACTGAGATTCGTGGGAATTGGCAGAAGCGTGGTTTACCTGCCCCACTGCAAGCCAGGATGCTTCTTGGGTTTGTGTTGCTTGTGGATTGTCTTATGTGTTCTGAGGTTTGAGCTGTGACATAAGGCATTTCCCAAAACCAGGGTACTTGTAGGGTCTGTCTCTCATGTGTGTTCTGTGATGTGGTTGAATGTGTGAGATCTGACTGAAGCTTTTCACACAATCCATACATTCATTGGATTGAATGTACTGTGAATTCTCTGATGTGTAGGAAGGGCTGAGCTCACAGTGAAGTTTTCCCCACATTCTGGACCGGGGTTGGCAACCTTTCAGAAGTGGGGTGCCGAGCCTTCATTTATTCACTCTAATTTATGGTTTCACATGCCAGTAATACATTTTAACGCTTTTAGAAGGTCTCTTTCTGTAAGTCTATAATATATAACTAAACTATTGTTGTATGTAAAGTAAATTAGGTTTTTAAAATGTTTAAGAAGCTTCATTTAAAATTAAATTAAAATGCAGAGTCCCCCGGACTGGGGGGCAGGACCTGGGTAGTGTGAGTGCCACTGAAAATCAGCTCACGTGCCGCCTTTGGCACTGGTGCCATAGGTTGCTTACCCCTGTTCTGGACATTAAAAGGGTTTCTTCCCTGTGTGGATTCTCCAGAGAGAAACAAAGGCTGACCTGTGACTGAAGGTTTTCCACAGTCACAGCAGTTAAAGGGCCTCTCTCCTGTGTGGATTCTCTGATGTAATAGGTGTGAGCTCTGGCTGAAGCTTTTCCCACAGATGGGGCAATTATAGGGTTTCTCCCCTGTGTGGATTCTCTAATGTGATATGAGGTGTGCGTTCTGATGGAAGCTTTTCCCACATTCATTGCATTTCTAGGGTTTCTCTCCTGTGTGGATTCTCTGATGTAAGAGAAGGGTATACTTCCGTGTGAAGCTTTTCCCACACTCACTGCATTCATAGCGTTTCTCTCCCATGTGGATTCTCTGATGTTGAATAAGGGCTGTTCTCTCATAGAAACTTTTCCCGCAGACAGGGCAGTTATAGGGTCTCTCTCCCGTGTGGGTTCTCTGATGTAAGAGAAGGGAATACTTCCGCGTGAAGCTTTTCCCACACTCACTGCATTTGTAGGGTTTCTCTCCCATGTGGAGTCTCTGATGTTCAATAAGGGCTGTTCTCTCATAGAAACTTTTCCCGCAGACAGGGCAGTTATAGGGTCTCTCTCCCGTGTGGGTTCTCTGATGTAAGAGAAGGGAATACTTCCGCGTGAAGCTTTTCCCACACTCACTGCATTTGTAGGGTTTCTCTCCCATGTGGAGTCTCTGATGTTCAATAAGAGCCGAGCTCTGATTGAATTTTTTCCCAAAGTCAGAGCAGTTATAGGGTTTCTCCCTTGTGTGGATTCTCTGATGTGATAGGAGGTATGTGTTCCGACAGAAGCTTTTCCCACACTCATTGCATTTGTAGGGTTTCTCTCCTGTGTGGATTCTCTGATGTTGAATAAGGGCTGTTCTCTCATAGAAATTTTTCCCACAGACAGGGCAGTTATAGGGTCTCTCTCCAGTGTGGGTTCTCTGATGTAAGAGAAGGGAATACTTCCGAGTGAAGCTTTTCCCACACTCACTGCATTTGTAGGGTTTCTCTCCCATGTAGAGTCCCTGATGTTCAAAAACAGGTGAGCGCTGACCAAAGCTTTTCCCACAGTCAGAGCTGTTATAGGGTTTCTCTCCTGTGTGGATTCTCTGATGTAATAGGAGGTGTGAGTTCTGCCTGAAGCTTTTCCCACAGTCAGGGCAGATATAGGGTCTCTCTCCTGTGTGGATTCTCTGATGTGATAGAAATTGTGAATTCTCACGGAAGCTTTTCCCACACTCCAGGCATTCATAGGGTCGCTCTGCTGTGTGGGTTCTCTGATGTCTAATAAGGTGTGCCTTGTTCCTAAAGCTTTTTTCGCACTCAAGACATTCATAGGGTCTCTCTCCTGTGTGGGTTCTCTGATGTGATAGAAGGGCGTTCTTCTGACGGAAGCGTTTCCTGCACTCGCTACATTCATAGGGTCTCTCTCCCGTGTGGATTCTGTGATGGAGAATAAGGATTGAGCTGTTCCTGAAGCTTTTCCCACACTCAGCGCACTTATAGGGCTTCTCTCCTGTGTGGATTCTCTGATGTGATCGGAGGTGTTTCCGACTGATGTTTTTCCCGCACTCACTGCATTTGTAGGGTTTCTCCCCTTTGTGGAGTCGCTGATGTTTATTAAGGGCTGAGCGCTGAGCAAAGCTTTTCCCACAGTCAGGGCAGTTATAGGGCTTCTCTCCTGTGTGGATTCTCTGATGCTTGAAAAGGGTTGACCAGTATCTGAAGCTTTCCCCACAGTCAGGGCAGTTAAAGGGTTTCTCTCCTGTGTGAGTTCTGTGATGTGATAGGAGGTTTGAGTTCCGACTGAAGCTTTTCCCGCACGCATTGCATTTGTAGGGTTTCTCCCCTCTGTGGAGTCTCTGATGTTGAATAAGGAGTGAGCGCTGACCAAAGCTTTTCCCGCAGTCAGGGCACTTATAGGGCTTCTCTCCTGTGTGCAGCGTACGATGCCCACTAAGGGTTGACCTATGTCTGTAGCTTTTCCCACAGTCTGGACACTTGTAAGGTCTTTCGCACGTGTGGACTCTCTGATGTCTAATAAGCTCTGATCTGTACCGGACGCTTTTCCCACAGTCATCGCACACATAGGGTCTCTCTCCAGCGTGGATTCTCTGTTGAACAGTTTCTTTGACTTTCTTCACTCCTCTTCTGCTGTGAGTGGATTTAACCAGTGTCTCCTCCAAGTGGTTTCCCTGCTGCCTCTCCGCACTGCTCTCACTCTCACGGGTTTCTCCCTGCTTGAGACTCTGGGAAACGTCCCCTTCACCTCTTCCCGATACCGTCCCCTGTGGTTCCACTCGCTCAAGATCTTCCTGCTGAGGATTCTCCTCCTCGTTCTCACTCACCGTCCCATCACCTGCTGGGACAGAGAGAGAATCCAGACAGGAGTCAGTCCCTGTGCCAGGGGACAGGGAACCTCAAAAGGGAACAGGAAAGAGGAGAAGAAACCCAAATAACTGCTGGGGATATTGAACTATTCAGAGCTGAATCCTACTCCACCCATATCCTGCTCCAGACGAGAGAGAAAGGGGCCCATCCTTCCTCCACACCCCCTGAGTACAGATGACAGCAGGAGCTGAAGGGTCAGACAGGCGTAATGAAAATGCATGAGTAACGTCTGCTAAAAGGATACAATAATTGGCTTCTGAGTCGTGTGATTCCTCACCTGTGTGGGCATCACTTGGGATCTCCCTTTCCTCACAGCCCTGGAGATCAGGGACCCACGGCTCCTCCCCTCCTTCCAGCCAGGAGATGAGGTCTGGTTTGGAAACTGGAAATCCTAGTAAGGTGCAAGGAAACAAATGTTGATCAGGTTCATTCCATGTCATTGTTACTGGCCGCACTTCCCTGGTCCGGCACCCTCAGGACCTGACCGGTGACGAACCAGGGAACTTGCCGGATCAGGGGAGGTCAACATCGGCCGGCCCCTCTGCAGCCGCCAGGTTCCTGGCCACCAGGCTTTGCTCCTGGCCCTGACCCAGGGCTCCGCCGCTGCCCCCCAGCTGTGGTCCCAGCCCGGGGCAGTGAGGGGCATGGACAGGGGTAAGGCTGGGACCACAGCTGGGGGCAGCGGCAGAGCCCTGGGTTGGGACCAAGAGCTGAACCTGGCAGCTGCAGAGGGGCTGGCGGCTGCCATGGGCGGCTGCAGAGGGGGTCGAGGGGGACCTGGGGCTGGCGGCCGGGACCCCGGGTGGCTGCAGAAGGGCCGGCAGCGCAGACCTGGGGCCACATCGGAGCTCCTGGGCGGGAACTGCCAGCATGCTCCACCTATGCCAGACAACGGATGTTGCTGGATCAGGGAGAGGGAAGGGACCTCAGGAGGTCATCTAGTCCAACCCCCTGCTTCCACCACCTCCCTAGGTAACCCATTCCAGTGTTTCACCACTTTGAGTGAAAAAGTGTTTCCTAATGTCCAACCTAAACCTCCCCCATGACAACTGGAGACCATTCCTCCTTGTTCTGTCATCTGCCATCACTGAGAACAGTCTAGATCCATCCTCTTTGGAACCCCCTTTCAGGTAGTTGAAAGTAGCTATCAAATCCCCCCTCATTCTTCTCTTCTGCAGACTAGACAATCCCAGTTCCCTCAGCCTCTCCTCGTAAGTCATGTGCTCCAGCCCCCTAATCATTTTTGTTGCCCTCCGCTGGACTCATTCTAATTTTTCCACATCCTTCTTGCAGTGTGGGGCTCAAAACTGGACACAGTACTCCAGATGAGGCCTCACCAATGTCGAATAGAGGGGAATGATCACATCCCTCGATCTGCTGGCAATGCCCCTACTTATACAGCCCAAAATGCCGTTAGCTTTCTCGGCAACAAGGGCACACTGTTGACTCATATCCAGCTTCTCATCCACTGTAATCCCCAGGTCCTTTTCTGCTGAACTGCTTCCTAGCCATTCGGTCCCTAGTCTGTAACAGTGAATGGGATTCTTCCGTCCTAAGTGCAGGACTCTGCACTTGTCCTTGTTGAACCTCATCAGGTTTCTTTTGGCCCAGTCCTCTAATTTATCTAGGTCCCTCTGTATCCTATCCCTAACCTCCAGCGTATCTACCACTCCTCCCAGTTTAGTGTCATCTGCAAACTTGCGGAAAGTGCAGTCCACACCATCCTCCAGATCAGTAATGAAGATATTGAACAAAACTGGCCCTAGGACCGACCCTTGGGGCACTCCACTTGAAACCGGCTGCCAACTAGACATAGAGCCATTGATAACTACCCGTTGAGCCCGACGATCTAGCCAGCTTTCTATCCACCTTATAGTTCAATCATCCAACCCATACTTCTTTAACTTGCTGGCAAGAATACTGCGGGAGACCGTATTCTCAAAAGCTTTGCTAAAGTCAAGGAATAACACATCCACTGCTTTTCCCTCATCCACAGACCCAGTTTTCTCCTCATAGAAGGCAATTAGGTTAGTCAGGCATGACTTGCCCTTGGTGAATCCATGCTGACTGTTCCTGATCACTTTCCTCTCCTCTAAGTGCTTCAGAATTGATTCCTTGAGGACCTGCTCCATGATTTTTCCAGGGACTGAGGTGAGGCTGACTGGCCTGTAGTTCCCCGGATCCTCCTCCTTCCCTTTTTTAAAGATGGGCACTACAGTAGCCTTTTCCCAGTCATCCGGGGCCTTCCCCTGATCACCATGAGTTTTCAGAGATAATGGCCAATGGCTCTGCAATCACATCCGCCAACTCCTTTAGCACCCTCGGATGCAGCGCATCCAGCCCCATGGACTCGTGCTCGTCCAGTTTTTCTAAATAGTCCCTGTGACGTTATGACTGTGATATAATATCTCATTGAAAGATGACAGGGCCAGAAAGAGTTAATTAACTCACAGACTGACCTGACCCATGGGTGAACCTTGAGGACGGGTTAGAAAGATATGTAAATGAACAGAGCTTTGAAATGCAAGTCTGCATTGTTAGAGGTAGAAGGGGAGATGTTTGCTCAGGTCTTGGGATGTCAGCAAACAAGTCTTGTCTATTGCTATCGTTTTAATTCAAAGATCAAAAAAGGGAATATTAACATTTATAATGATACTTAAGTGAAATAGTATTATTGTCTATGTATCTCTTTGAAGGTTGTGCTAACCTGTATCTGAACTGTTTAATGGATACATTACTCTGCTAATTGCCAGGATGTTTGGGAGAAGGAATTAAGCCTATTGTTTTCTCAGGCCAAAAGGCTGCTGGAAATGTATAAGAAGCCTGGGACACGATCCTTCTTCATCTCAGATCTGCTTTGGGTTTCAAGAGGGGGAAACCTTAAGCCATAAGGATTGAGATCACCAGTCATTGACTGGAGCCACCCTGAATATGGAACTTGGACTATAACCTCTGGACTATTTCTAAAAGGACTTTTGGCAACTACAAGCTCATCTCTACTGTGTATCTGAACCTCAAGAATTGAATTCAAGACTGTCTGTAGATTAATCTTTTAACCAACACTCTCTATCTTTTCTTTTTTAATAAATTTTAGCTTAGTTAATAAGAATTGGCTATAGCGTGTATTTTGGGTAAGATCTAAGTTATAATTGGACCTGGGTATGTGGCTGATCCTTTGGGATTGGAAGAACCTTTTCTTTTATATGATGAAGTAAGATTCTTAGGAATCATCATCATATCTGACAGGTGTGTCTGGACGGAGGCCTGAGGCTGGGCACTTTAAGGGAACTGCGTGGTTTGGACTTCTAAGTGACCAGTGAGGTGCTGTAGAAGCTGTTTTGTGCTGGTTGGTAAATCTAAATATTGGAATAACCACCAGCATTTGGGGTTTGTCTGCCCTGTTCTGTTTGCAGTTCACCCTGATTGAGTGACCTCAGCTGGCTCCCACGGGCAGCACCGTCACAGTCCCGAACCACTTCTTTCTCCACAGCGGGCTGGTCACCTCCTCCCCATGCCAGGCTGCCCAGTGCAGTAGTCTGGGAGGTGACCTTGTTCGTGAAGACAGAGGCAAAAAAATCAGTGAGTACATTAGCTTTTTCCATATCCTCTGTCACTAGGTTGCCTCCCTCATTCAGTGAGGGGCCCACACTTTCCTTGACTTTCTTCTTGTATCTAACATACCTGAAGAAACCCTTCTTGTTACTCTTAACATCTCATGCTAGCTGCAACTCCAAGTGGGATTTGGCCTTCCTGATTTCACTTCCTTCCTCTCCCCAACCCCACCCTATGGGGACTGGGCTATAAATCATACAAAGCCCTTGATGCACTGGTCTGGAGTAAGGGTTCCTCCACTCTGCCAAGGGAATGGCCCCAACGTACTCCCCTGGGGATCTGTGCTGTGTTGCTACCCGCTCTAGCTATGGAGGGTAGCAAGTACATCCCCATCGCTGCCACTCCCCCGCCCCCACGCACACGCCTGTCCCTCCACAGCGCCAGCCAGATGGGAGGGGATCTCTCTGGAGTGGGGACTGTCCCTCACTACGTGTCTGCGCAGCAACTGGCTCACTGAGGCTTTGGTCCTTTACTGCAGCCTCTCGCTGGTGCCTAATTCAAGCCGTGAGGAAATCAAGAGAGGAACCTTCACCCTGGGCTGGGAAAGATGATCACTAGACCCCACCGCAGTGCAGCGAGGAGAGCAAAGAACTTCCCTGTGTGGTGTGTGTGATGTGGCATTTCATGTGCTTTATGAAAACAATGTGACATAACTGAAATGTGTCTGACGCAGAGGGGATTCACCCACGAAAGCTCCTGCTCCAATACGACTATTAGTCTATAAGGTGCCATAGGACTCTCTGTCGCTTTTTAACTGAAATATAGTTTATGCAAGATGGTTCCTGCACGGTATCATTGGAAAGGTTATGATTTACTGAATATGATTATCCCAGTCGTACAAGGTTTTTGTATATTGCCATTCCTAATATCTGACGTGTGTCCATAAATGCAAATCCATATCATCTCGTTAAGGTGGAGCAGGGGCTCTCAGCCTCTTTCTCTCTGAGCCCCCCAACCATTTATAAAAACTCCTCGGCCCAGCTGTGCCACAACGACGAGCCGGCGTTCGGGGGCAGCAAGCAGGGCTATTGCCCAGGGCCCCACACCCTCAGCGGGCTCAGGCTTTGACTTCAGTCCCAGGTGGCAGGGCTCAGGGCCTCGGGATTCAGCTTTCTGTCCTGGGCCCCAGCAAGTCAACACTGGCCCTGTTCGGGGGACCCCTGAAACCTGTTCGCCCGCCCAGCTAGGCCACACTGTTACAAAGAGATCTCCAGCTCTGAAGTACATTTCTCAAGCGACGGAAAATCCACGTGGTCCCTGGGTAAGATGTTTCAGTGGTTAATTCACATCACTGCTCTGTATTTACACTTCATCTCTAGCCTGAACTGATCAAGCTTCGGCTTCCCACTATAGCCGCTTCTTTTCCTTTTATTTGCTAGACTGAAGACCCCTGTCCTATTTCCCCATGTTAAACTTTGTGTACAAGGCTCAAGTCATAAGAACGGCCGTACTGGGTCACACCAAAGGTCCATCTAGCCCAGTATCCTGTCTACCGACAGTGGCCAATGCCAGGTGCCCCAGAGGGAATCAGCAGAGCAGGGAATCACCAAGTGATCCATCCCCTGTCACTCATTCCCAGCTTCTGGCAAACAGAGGTTAGGGACACCATCCTTGTCCATCCAGGCTAATAGCCATTGGTGGACCTGTCCTCCATGAACTTATTTAGCTCTTTTTTTAACCCTTTTATAGTCTTGGCCTTCACAACATCCTCTGGCAAGGAGTTCCATAAGTTGACTGTGCGTTGTGTGAAGAAACACTGCCTTTTATTTGTTTTAAACCTGCTACCTATTAATTTCATTTGGTGACCCCTAGTTCTTGTGTTATGATAACTAGTAAACAACACTTCCTTATCTACTTTCTCTACACCAGTCATGATTTTATAGACCTCAATCATGTCTCCCCTTAGCCATCTCTTTTCCAAGCTGAAAAGCCCCAGTCTTATTAATCTCTCCTCGTATGGAAGCTGTTCCATACCCCTAATCATCTTTGTTGCCCTTTTCTGAATCTTTTCCAATTCCAATATATCTTTTTTGAGATGGGGCGACCACATCTGCACATAGTGTTCAAGATGTGGGTGTACCATGGATTTATATAGAGGCAAGATGATATTTTCTGTCCTATTATCTATCCCTTTCTTAATTATTCCCAACATTCTGTTTGTTTTTTTGACTGCTGCTGCACATTGAGTGAATGTTTTCAGAGAACTATCCACAGTAACGCCAAGATCTCTTTCTTGAGTGGTAACAGCTAATTTAGATCCCATCATTTTGTATGTATAGTTGGGATTATGTTTTCCAATGTGCACTGCTTTGCATTTATCAGCATTAAATTTCATCTGCCATTTTGTTGCCCAGTCACCCAGCTTTGAGAGATCCTTTTGTAGCTCTTCGCCGTCTGCCTGGGTCTTAACTATCTTTAGTAATTTTCTATCATCTGCAAATTTTGCCCCTTTTTCCAGATCCTTTCTGAATAAGACTGGTCAGAACTCAACCTTCTCTTGTTGAGAAAAATAGATTGAGCTCATTAAGTATCTCATTATAAAGTGCCCTCAGAATTTCTTTAAAAAGAGGAAAATGTCCAACTCCAAAGGTGTTACATCCGACACAGGGGAACTCTGCGGCAGACTTCATCTCCATAGAGAAAGGGGAACTGGAAACAGAATCACAGAAATGTAAAGCTGGCAGTGACCTCGGGAGGTCATCTAGTCCAGCTCCCCCACACTCCCTCCATGCTTAATGAGGATTAAGCAAACTTCACCATTAATGACAGGTCTTTCTCAACTCCTCTTTAAAACCTCCAGTGATTCCACAACCTCCCTACATCATCTTCTCCAGTGACAATATATCTGTAAGCATTAGAAAGTTTTTTCTCATATCTCACTGAAATTTCCACTGCTTCATACCTTTTTGTCCTGTCCTTTGGTGAACATGTGATACAATTCATCACTCTTCTCTTTTTAAAGGCCTGTTACATACTTGAGGTCTGTTATCATGTGCCCCTACAGCCTTCTCTCTTACAGACTAAACCCGCCCAATTTCTTCAACATTGTAAAAATTACTACAGTGTAAGGATTTTACCCACCACATACAGGAAAAGAAACAAAATGCTGTAATCGATCAAAGTTTCATTGAACACCTCTGTAGTGGCATTATTATGTGCAAATAGCCTAAATCACACTACACAGACATTTTGAAAAAGAGAGATGTTAAAGCATATGAAAGAGTTCACTCCTCCCTTGGTGATACTGCAGAATTCCATTCTTTATTTATTTTATTTGCAGTGCAATTTATGAACATCTTTCAGTTACAAAGGAGAATTTAATCCAAAGGTAATGCTCCAACATGGCAATGCAGCTCACTCCGCATTGCTCAGATTGCATTTGGTACGTGGAAATGGAACCAACTCTAAACCAAGAATATATCTATATCTATACACACACAAACATACACACACTTTAGAAAGATTAGTTTCACAAAGCTAGAAACAACTATGTGGCAAATCCGCTGGGAGAATGAACTTACAACGAACAAATGCAAATGCTTGTGTAGAACTGCAATAACATTTCAATAGATTTCCAAAAAAGCCACAATTCCGCAAAGAAGAAGGAAGGACATATTGTACAGTAAAGCCAATTAACTAAAAATCACCAGCTAAATGGGAAACAGAGGCATATATATACAGACACACACACACACACACACACACATATATATATAAATAAAATAAGCATATATTGTTTTTAAATATATAACAAATGATAAAAGGGGAAATTGAGAGCAACAGATATAAATTAGAAATTGGGAATTGTAGAAAATTGATAAGGGAAGCAAAGTGACACAAAGAAAACGCTCTAATCTGCAGAGTAAAAGAGCATAAGAAGGAACTTTTACAAGTATATTAGGAGGAATTGGAATTATAACAATGGTCTAGTATTGTTTTATTACTAGATGGAAAGGGTAGAATGATAATGCAGAAAAAAGGAGAAGGGTTCAATAAATATTAAATGAACCTGGTATCCTTTTTTTGATGAGATTATATGATTGATTGATAAATAGAGTATGTTAATGTAATACAGTTAGTGTTCATTTACTGTGCTCCCAACTGGAGTTAGACAGTTCAATATAGTTAAAATCTGGTCCTCAGACATTTGACTTGGTAGCTCATGCCATTTTGATTAACAAAACTAGAATGATACA
Organism: Mauremys mutica; assembly: GCF_020497125.1. NCBI lineage: Eukaryota > Metazoa > Chordata > Testudines > Geoemydidae > Mauremys > Mauremys mutica. Next base: position 84,177,517 of record NC_059081.1, on the reverse strand, counting down.
AAATGAATGTGGCACATATGAAAAGGTCTAAAAATGTAATTGCAAACAAGGGTGGGAGGGTTCAGGTGAGTCCCCCATAAGGATCAGTTGTTGGCCCTACTCCACTTAACATTTTTATCAGTGACCTGGAAGAAAACAAAGTAATTAGTGATAACATTTACAAATGACTGTCCCATGGTGCGCACCTCAACCCAGCCCTAGAGATAACCAGGCTACGAGAGGCCAAATAGGTGACCTGGCATCACCTGAGAGAGGGAGGCCCAAGATTAATTGAGAGTGAAGCAAGCAATAAGCGGCAAGGAGGCAGATGATACCAGGAAAGCTGCATTCCCTGACCTAGACACAAGGAGGCGCCCTCGTGGGAACCCCATTCCAATGACACACAGATTGGGGGAGTGGTAAATAACGAAAAAGGCAGGTCGCTGACACAGAGCAATCTGCATCACTTCTTATGCTGGGGACAACGCTTTCGGTATTGCTCAATGTGAAGTTTTACCACGAGAACGAGGAATGTAGGCCATACGGGTAGGATGGGAACTCTATCCTGGGAAGCAGTGCATTGCTGTGAGCAAAGTGGCTACAGACATCCTTGGAGGCATATCTGGGGGAGGTCTAGAGAGGTGATATTACCTCTGGATGTGACAGTTGTGCTCACAATTAAAGAAGGATGCTGAAAAATTAGAGCCCTCAGAGAAGAGCCTCAAGAATCATAAAAGGATCGGAAAACAGGTCCTATAAAGGAGCTCAACCCATCCAGCCTATCAAAGAAAAGATTAAGGGGTGACGTGATAATCTAAAAGTCCCTATACAGGGAACAGAAATAAAACAATAGATGGCTTTTCAATCCAGCAGACACAAGGACAAGGGCCAATGGCTGGAAGTCGAAGCAAGAGATATTTGAATTTGAAATAAGTTGTAAAGTTTTCACAGTGAGGCTAACTGACCATTGGACACAACTTACCCAGGGCTCTGGTGGTTTCTCCATCACTGGAAATTTTTATATCAAGAACGGAGTTTTATTCCAAAAGAATCACCCTGTTTAAACAGGAATTAATTCAGGGAACTCCTATTAACCTGTGTAACAGAGGAGGTCAGACAAGATGAAGCAAAAGTAGATGGGAACCTGGGAGGCAGTGACCATGAGATAGTCGCGTTCAGGATGCTGATACGAGGAAGAAAGGAGAGCAGCAGAATACGGACCCTGGACTTCAGAAAAGCAGACTGACTCCCTCAGGGAGCTGATGGGCAGGATCCCCTGGGAGAATAACATGAGGGGGAAAGGAGTCCAGGAGAGCTGGCTGTATTTTAAAGAATCCTTATTGAGGTTGCAGGAAAAAAACATCCCAATGTGTAGAAAGAACAGTAAATACGGCTGGCGACCAGCTTGGCTTAACAGTGAAATCCTTGCTGATCTTAAACACAAAAAAGAAGCTTACAAGAAGTGGAAGATTGGACAAATGACCAGGGAGGAGTATGTTGGTGTCACTGGGCGTAGCTACCAGGTAACTCGGGGGGGGGGGGGGGGGGTGGAAGGCCATGAGTGTCGATGAAGCCCCCCTGCTCTGGGTCTAAGTGAGCCACAGTAACTCCATCTTGTGAACTTTAACCAACCTGCATGCTAACAGCCTAAAAGCAGAATCTGTGAGAGTCAGCTCTTTAGCAGACAGCTGCAGCTCCGCTTAAACTAGCAAAAGTGAGGAGGCGGGGGAGGAAAGGGGGAGAAGTCTTCATGTGCCTGAAGCTGACAAGGTCAACAGATAAACAGGCGGATGAGAATTTTTCTAACAAGCTATAATGTAATGTCTAATGTAGCTGCAGTTAACAAGGGAGGGGTAGAGGGGGAATGAAACAAAGGCTTTTACAGACAGCTTGACATATAAAAAGGGGAAACTGCTTGTTTTTGTTGCGCTGGATTTGAGATACTGTGTCTCCTAGTGCCTGTTTTGAGATCTCAAATAAACTTGGTTTTTGCTTCTCCACCCTGGTGTGTCAATCAGTGCTACGCACACCGGGCAACGAACCCCTGCTGCCACCTCGGGCCCTTTGGGCCGGCAACAAGTATAAAAACATTGCTCAGGCATGCAGGAGTGAAATCAGGAAGGCCAAATCACACTTGGAGTTGCAGCTAGCAAGAGATGTTAGGAGTAACAAGAAGGGTTTCTTCAGGTATGTTAGCAACAAGAAGAAAGTCAAGGAAAGTGTGGGCCCCTTACTGAATGAGGGAGGCAACCTAGTGACAGAGGATGTGGAAAAAGCTAATGTACTCACTGATTTTTTTGCATCTGTCTTCACAAACAAGGTCAGCTCCCAGACAGCTGCACTGGGCAGCACAGCATGGGGAGGAGGTGACCAGCCCTCTGTTGAGAAAGAAGTGGTTCGGAACTATTTAGAAAAGCTGGACGAGCACAAGTCCATGGGGCCGGATGCGCTGCATCCGAGGGTGCTAAAAGAGTTGGCGGATGTGATTGCAGAGCCATTGGCCATTATCTTTGAAAACTCATGGTGAACAGGGGAGGTCCCGGCTGACTGGAAAAAGGCTAATCATAGAATATCAGAGTTGGAAGGGACCTCAGGAGGTCACCTAGTCCAACACCCTGCTCAAAGCAGGGCCAATCCCCAGACAGATTTTTGCCGCAGATCCCTAAATGGCTCCCTCAAGGTTTGAACTCGCAACCCTGGGCTTGGCAGGCCAATGCTCAAACCACTGAGCGATCCCTCCCCCCATGTAGTGCCCATCTTTAAAAAAGGGAAGAAGGAGGATCCAGGGAACTACAGGCCAGTCAGCCTCACCTCAGTCCCTGGAAAAATCATGGAGCAGGTCCTCAAGGAATCAATTCTGAACCACTTAGAGGAGAGGAAAGTGATCAGGAACAGTCAGCACGGATTCACCAAGGGCAAGTCATGCCTGACTAACCTAATTGCCTTCTATGAGGAGAGAACTGTGTCTGTGGATGAGGGGAAAGCAGTGGATGTGTTATTCCTTGACTTTAGCAAAGCTTTTGATACGGTCTCCCACAGTATTCTTGCCAGCAAGTTATAGAAGTATGGGCTGGATGATTGAACTATAAGGTGGATAGAAAGCTGGCTAGATCATTGGGCTCAACATGTAGTGATCAATGGCTCCATGTCTAGTTGGCAGCTGGTATCAAGTGGGGTGCCCCAAGGGTCGGTCCTGGGGCCGGTTTTGTTCAATATCTTCATTAACGATCTGGAGGATGGCGTGGACTGCACCCTCAGCAAGTTTGTAAATAACACTAAACTGGGAGGAGTGGTAGATATGCTGGAGGGTAGGGATAGGATACAGAGGGACCTAGACAAATTAGAGGACTGGGCCAAAAGAAACCTGATGAGGTTCAACAAGGACAAGTGCAGAGTCCTGCACGTAGGAAGGAAGAATCCCTTGCACTGCTACAGACTAGGGACCGAATGGCTAGGAAGCAGTTCTGCAGAGAGGAACCTGGGGGTTACGGTGGACAAGATGCCGGATATGAGTCAACAGTGTGCCCTTGTTGCCAAAAAGGCTAATGGCATTTTGGGCTGTATAAGTAGGGGCATTGCCAGCAGATCGAGGGATGTGATCATTCCCCTCTATTCGATATTTGTGAGGCCTCATCTGGAGTACTGTGTCCAGTTTTGGGCCCCACATTACAAGAAGGATGTGGAAAAATTGGAAAAAGTCCAGCGCAGGGCAACAAAAATGATATGGGGGCTGGAGCACATGACTTATGAAGAGAGGCTGTGGGAACTGGGATTGTTTAGTCTGCAGAAGAGAAGAATGTGGGGGGATTTGATAGCTGCTTTCAACTACCTGAAAGGGGGTTCCAAAGAGGATGGATCTAGACTGTTCTCAGCAGTACCAGATGACAGAACAAGGAGTAATGGTCTCAAGTTGCAGTGGGGGAGGTTTAGGTTGGATATTAGGAAAAACTTTTTCACTAGGAAGGTGGTGAAGCCCTGGAATGGGTTCCCTAGGGAGGTGGTGGAATCTCTATCCTCAGAGGTTTTTAAGGTCAGGCTTAACAAAGCCCTGGCTGGGATGATTTAGTTGGGTTTGGTCCTGCTTTGAGCAGGGGCTTGGACTAGATGACCTCCTGTGGTCTCTTCCAACCCTGAGATTCTATGCTTCAATGATCACAATGATCCGATTAGGCCTTATAAACTATGAAACTATAAAGCAGGTTATCTAGTCCTCTAATCATTCTTGTAGCTCTTTTCTAAACCCGTGCTAATTTGTCAACATCCTTTCTGCAGTGTGAACACCAGGACTGGACGCAGTTCCCACTAATGGTCTAATTAATGCCATATGACGAACTAATGAAGTGCCCCTCATTAGTGCTACTTCATAGTCCTCTGTTTAGCTTCCCCAGGATCACATTAACTCTCTTAGCTACAGCATCACACCAGATGCTCATGTTCAGATGGCTTCCACCAGGGCCACTGATTCCGCAAAGCTCCCCATAGCAGGGCACAGAGACACTGTCTGACATGGTGATGAACCAGGCTCATGGTGCTGGGGACAGTGACAACCACACAGATAATTCCTCAGACACAGCAGCACAAAACCTCCCCTCAGTCTGTCCAGCTCATTTGCTCCTCTGCTCCCACAGCGCAGCTGGCTACACCCTGGACTGGGCACGGATGTCAAATGCCAGAACTGCCCTGTATATCCACTCGATATACAGCCCCAGAGACCGGGAGTAACCTCTCTGCTCACAGCGCGTCTCACACGCAGACACAAAGCCCTGTAAATCTGTTCAATTCCCATCATGCCTCACTGCTGGAAAGTCATGAACCTCAAACAATGGCAGCACTGACTGAATGCAAACTCCACACAGGCCACGGGACAAGGAGGAAAAGAATTAGCCAGGCATGACAATCAGTTCCCCACTGCTGCTGTCGACCGTCTGGCACTGCAGAGTCCCTCCCTACAGCCCCCCACAGTCCTGGGGTGTCTGCTAAAGCAGGGAGGGAGAACAGTGGAGCACCGACGATGGGGAACCCAGCAGAGTCAGGGAGTTTGGCACAAGGAATTCTTGTAACCCGCTGCCGCTGCTGCTGCAGGAGGGAAAGAGAGTATTAATTACAGCAGGAGCTGGAATCCCCAACCCGAATAAGGCCCCTTTGTGCTGTCAGTGGTACTTATCTGTCTGTCCCCTACCATTAGCACAGGGTCTGAGCACTAGGAGACACCAGAGATCTCTGGCACAGAGGGGGCTAGAGCCGGAGATCGCCGGCAGCCCACGCTTGCACCTGAGACTCCAAGGCAGAGCAAGATGGCTCCCTGCAGACTGGATTTAGGCGTTTCTTTCAGAGAGAGGGGCAGAGCTGAGCAAACGCCCCTCTGTTGGGCATCGCTAGCTGGCTAGGTCAGAGGAGGCGCCACCTGGGCTGCCGGGAGTTATGAATCCCATCCAGACGTGCAACCTCTCCTCACGACAGGGAGCACAGGCACATAATGCAGGCTCTGGGAGTCCTGGCGATGTTCAGTGTCACCACAGCTAAGTTCCTCTCTGAATCTAGCCCCAAGTTACTAGCATAAGGGCAGGCAAGATGTCGGGGCAGAGCAGGGCACTGAACTTGGGTCTCCAGAGTGTCAGGTCAGTGCCCCAACCACTGGGTCACCCTTCCTCTGACAGCAGGCCCCCAGTATTCACACAGTGAGAGACAGTCCCTGCCCCAAACGGCTTTCGCTGTCAATAGACGAGCCAGACAAAGGGCAGAGTCTTACCTCTATTTCACAGAGGGGAAACTGAGGCCCAGAGAGACCACAGCTGGGACTTTCAAAGCAGCATAAGGGGAGAGGTGGTCAAGTCACCTCCCTCCGGTCCCTTTGAAACCAGCCTAAGTGACTGACAAGGAGTCTGTGGCACAACCAAGGATCTACCCCATCTCCTGAGTCCCAGGCCAGCTCCTGGAACAGGAGAGCAGCCTTCCTCTCTTGTGTCTGTGCAGAGAACAGCCCCCACACTCCTCCCGCACCACTCTGGTCACGCACCGCGCTGCTTGTGCAGACCAAGCTCGCCGCACACACCGGGGGCTCCTGGCATCCCTCCATTCCTCCTCCACACGCTCCCCACGTGCCACCCTCCCATCCCCCTTTATTTCTGGGACTCACTGCAGCCCCCCGTTGCCCCCTTCCAGGGAGTGTGATGTGTGCCCCATCCCCTCCCTCTCCCATAGCAGGGTGCCTCATTCTCCTCCATGGCAAAGGCTCTACGTGCCCCCATTTCCCCCTCTCCCCATCCCCCCGCCCCCTATTCCTAGATGACATCTCTCCCCTCCAGTGATTCTGTGCGCCCCTCCCCCCCCCGACAGGGATTCTCTGTGCCCCCATTGCCCCTCCCCCTAACTCCCATTCCCCTCCACCTACCATTTGTCTTCCTGAATCTGTCCCCATCCCTCACCCCCATACACGTTTCCATTTCTCCTCACAATAATCGGCTTATGGACGCTGACGTCCAGAACATTCCCTGACCCAGGGACAGTGTCTTACACACAGGAGCTGCAAATTACAGGGCCTGATCCCCCTGAATTCTGGGGCACCAGTGCAGATCCCTGCACAGAATCTGACCCAGATGCTTCTCATACCCGAGGGGCCAGGAATCCTTACCCAGCCAGGTCACGGTCTCGTAATTCTCCTGCATGACGTCCCTGTAGAGGGCTCTCTGACCCGGGGCCAGCAGGGCCCATTCCTCCTTGGAGAAACACACAGCCACCTCCTCGAAGGTCACCGGCTCCGCGGCAGCCATGTCCCTTCCCCAGCACCTGGCAGGATGGGACGAGCTCCAGCCAAACGGGACGTGGTTCTGCAGCCTGACAGGGGAGAAGGGAAATTGGAGGTTTCCCAAGGGGCTTGTGTCCATTGAAATCCTCCAGTTAGCTCAGACTCCTCCCCCGCAGCCAGCGGTTCCAGACGCTGCTCTCCTGGGGAACCGGCTGAGTTAAGATGTAGGAAAAAGCATCTACATTTCGGCGCTTAAATCCGTAGCCAGTTCGCTCAGCACCTGGCCGGATTCTCACAAGCGCTGAGCCTGCCACTTGGGGTCCCGGGCTGAGCCCCGCTAGGGAGTCACTGGGAACACGTCTCGCCAAAGGCACCGGAGAAAGGAAAACGAGTTTTTAACCCGAAACATCCCGGCAGCTCCTTCCCCGGCCCCTCTCCAAAGCGGCCGGTCTGGGGGGCCTCCCCCCCCCCGCGCCAGGCCTCCAGCCCCGGGGCTGGACACGGGGCTGCCCGAGGCCGGGGCTGCAGCCGGTACCTGGGAGCGTGAGCAGCAATTCAGCGGGTCCCTTCACAGCGGCACGGGCGGAGCCGGGCCAGGGGAGCCGCCTTGGGGGACCCCCCAGCCGGGAACCTCCTGCTGCCCCCGCCTGCAGGCTCCGGGCCGGGGCTGCCCCCCCCCCCGCCGGCCGGGCTCTCCCCGCACCCTCCGCTGGGAGCAGCAGCGGCTCCGCCCGGGGGCCGGTGTCCCATGGAAACGGGTCCCGCGGCAGGAAGTGATTCGGAGTCACTGCCGCGTTCAGCCCCGGCCCCGCCCGCCTCCCCGCCACCCCCCCGCGGCCGCTGCTCCCCGGGCCCGTCTCCCGGCGGGGCCCCCAGCGCAGAGCAAAGGTGAGCGGGACTCGCGTGGGGAAACCTGCCTGCGGGGGGCGGGCGGGCGTGGGGCCCCGGGGCCGGACCCCCCCCCGCGCAGGCTCTGGTTAAACTGCCCCATGGTTCGGGCCCCGGCCCGGTGTTCAGCTCTGGGCTCTGCTTCAGCCTGGGGCGAGGCTGGGAAATCACTTAGGCCAGAGCCACAAAGACATGCAGGCTCTTGTGAGGGTGACCAGACAGCAAGTGTGAAAAATCGGGCGTGTGTCTGTGTGTGTCTGTTATAGGCACCTGTCTTAGAACAAGCCCTGAATATCGGGACTGTCCCTATAAAATCGGGACATCTGGACACCCTGTTTTCCACTAAAAAGGACAGGAGTCCTTGGGGCACCTTAGAGACTAACAAATTCATTTGAGCATAAGCTTTCGTGGGCTACAGCCCACTTCATCGAATGCAACATTTCCCACTGATTTCAGTGGGCGATGAAATATTTTTGTGGCCCTGGCAGGCTGGATGGTACAGCTTTTCAAAGGCTCCTAAGTCCTGTTTTTTCGGCTCTTGGAAAGAGGTCCCTAAATCCAGCCTGTAGGGAGGCACCACCCTCTGCGTGGGAATCTCAACTGCCAACCCTTTCTTGGCCTTCGGCGCCAATGCCGTTTTAGCAAGGAAGAGGCAGCGTTTAGCCCAGTGGTCAGAGCACTCACCTGGGATATAAATAGGGTGACCAGACAGAAAATCTGAAAAATTGGGGCAGAGGGTGGAGGGTAATAGGAGCCTATATAAGAAAAAGACCCAAAAATCGAGACCGGCCCTATAAAATCGGGAGATCTGGTCACCCCAGATATAAAGGAGCCCTCTTGCATGTCCCTTCTCCACCTAATGTATCCTTATTGGAAGCATTACAATGAAAGAAGTAAATATAACCTTGATGCCATCTCCTCATTTTTAGAGAAAAAATATATGGTTTCTGTACATTTAGTGCAATTCTAAATCAAGTCCCGCAAACAGGTGTTCATAGTCTTAATGACAGAAGAATCAAGTGCTAACATGCATTCTTAGAGGAAACGAATTTTAATGCAGCCTGTGCATTTCTAAATAGCCATTGAATAATTTACAAAATCGTAGGGCAGGTCTACACGTAAAAGCCGCATTGGCACAGCTGCACTGATGCAGCACTTTAATGTAAAGACGTTCTACACTGACGGGAGAGAGCTCTCCCATTGGCATAGTGAATCCACCTGCGGGAGAGGAGACGGGAGACCCTCCCACTGACATAGCACTGGCTACTCTAGGGGTATGGCTACCCTTGCAGCCGTTCAGTGCTGCCGCGGGAGCGCTTTGAAGTGCGAGTGTGGTCGCAGCGCCAGCGCTGGGAGAGAGCTCTCCCAGCACTGCTCTCCCAGCGCTGCAGGTACTCCCCGTCCTCGAGGGGATTAGCTTACGGTGCTGGGAGCTGCGCTCCCAGCGCTGGGGCACTGTTCACACTGGCGCTTTGCAGCGCTGTAACTTGCTGTGCTCAGGGGGGTGTTTTTTCACACCCCTGAGTGAGAAAGTTGCAGCGCTGTAAAGTGCCAGTGTAGCCACGGCCTAGGGGTTAGGTTGCTATAACGATGCCATTCCGGGTATGGATTGATGTAAGTCTGTATTATAGCCCAGACCTGAGTAACAGCAGAATAAAGAAGTATTAACACATATCTAGAAGCACTAGAGAAAAATAATTTGAATGTGGTTAATACAACGAGGAATCCAGTGGCACCTTAGAGACTAACACATTTATTTGGGCATAAGCTTTCGTGGGCTAAAACCCACTTCATCACATGCATGATGTCTGCGGTTAATGCCATTCTAAATAAAGTTGATTAAACAATTTCACAAAGGTCTCCAGATATGAGTGATAGAAAGAGAAACTATAATCATAGACCTAGTTACACCTTCAGTGATAATCGGGAAAGTTTTAAAACAGCAAGAAAGGGGAAAAAGGCAGAAAGAAGAGAAAATACGGCATAGAATCATAGAAGTGCAGGACTGGAAGGGATCACGAGAGGTCATCTAGTCCAGTTCCCTGCACTCTTGCCAGGACCATGTAATAACCAGGGTTGTTCCTAGGGAGGTGCAGGGCCCGGGACAACCCCTACACTCCACCCTAGGCCCCACCCCTTCCCCCAAGCCCCTGCTCTGCCACTGCCCAGCCGAGCCCCCATTCCACCCCTTCCCCCAAACCCCTGCCCCTGAGCGCTGCCAGGCGCTGGCAGGGCACAGCAGGGCTGGGCTGGTAGCACGGCTGATGGCCCCCACCCACCCGCCGCCCTGGCCCCGCCAGGTCCCCCTGAAGCAGGGATGGGGTGGAGGAGTGGGGCCCCCCAAAGCGCAGGGCCCGGGGTGACTGCCCTGATCCGTCCTGTGGACAGCATGGCTCTCTGTTAATATCTAAACTGTTCCTGACAGGTGTTTGTCTAACCTGTTCTTAAAAACCTCCAGTGACAGATAGTCCACATCCTCCCTGGGCAATTTGTTCCAGTGCTTAACCACCCGGAGAGTTAGAAAGTTTTTCCTGATGTCCAACCCAAACCTTCCTTGCAGCAGTTTAAGCCCATGTCTCCCCAAATACCCACTCCTCTTTTTTTCGTAAGACAGCCCTTCTTTGCAGCATCTTCGCTGAAGTTGGCCCAGTGAAAGATATTACCTCCCCCACCTTGTCATAGGACAGTCGGTCAAGGGCCAGAGTTTCTTTGTGAGGCTGCCTGTGCCGACATGCCTGTGTTAAAGTATAATTAAAAAAAATTAAAAACATGCTTGGTACCAGCGTGTCCATGGGAGAGAGGCCTTTCGAGTGATACCCGGCTCAACCCAGTTCCGATGACACTGTAGTGAAAATATCCACCAACTGCAGGACCTGGCCCTGGGATCCGGGTGACACCGAGTCCCCCGCCACAGCGCAGAGGGTGACACGACTGAAATTACAATTCTGTAGATTTTTACACATGGAACGACACGTCTCTTACCTTTCTGTCATTCACTTGCACATGGAATGACACGTGCTCCCACGCCTTCGGGGAGGGGGCTCCATGTACTCTAGATCAGACTTTCCAACCTGTGGATCGGGACCCAAAATTGGGTCACCGGAATGTTTCAGCTGAGAGTGCCCCACTCTTCCAACCCCCAGGGAGCGGCAGCTCCGGTGGGCTTAGGCCAGGCCAGGGGAGGGGCTCCTCTCCCCGGCAGCTCGGGTGGGCCAGGGGAGGGGCGCCTCTCCCCACCTGCCTGGGCGGCTCTTGAGATCCTGGTGCGCGGCCGTGCAGCTTACAGGGAACGTAGGTGGGTGTTGCGACCTGGTGCACGGGGTCGCAACAGCGCTCACATTTGCAGTGTGTGCTAAACATTGTGCTTTCTGCAACAAAGTCACAGCCTGCGATTTTCTTACCATCTTACCTATTAATAATTGAATATCCACTCCGATTCTGAGTACTGATCTAAATTCCCCTGTAGTTGCCTCTTTTCTCCCTAGTTATTGAATGACATAAAATCCCCTCACATTTTTCTCCAGTTATCGACTTTTAATATCAAATCTCTCAGATTTTGCTGTTTTCCATCTCATCCTCAAAGGTTGATTTAAAAAAGCAAACCTCCTCACACCTTGCCTCCTTTCCCCCTATTTTTAAAATGTTTATATCACGTTTTCTCAGCTCCCCCTCCCCCCATACATACACCTTTTGAACTGCAGGAATTTGTCTGTATTTGGAAAGAAATGTGACTGATGAAGACGTACTGCTGAGTGTGTATTTAGGATTTTACTGCTTTAAAACGGGTTCAGGTTTAAAATCACGGAACATGCTTTGTGAGAAATATCCCGCAGATTCATCAGGTCTCGTTTGTTCTCTTTCTCCATAGCAGGATTTTCAGGGTTAAGGTGGTTTCCCGGTTGGAGTGGGGTGAAGAGCCAGACGTCTGGAGTTCCAGGTCTCTGAGGAAAGGGAGCTGCTGAGAGGTGCCCACACGGGTGAGGAATCAAATAACTTGACACAGTAAAGAATCAGCAAGCGAAGCTGTAACTCCCACCAGTGCCTTCTAAATAGGGTTGCCAGGTGTCTTGTTTTCGACGAGAACCCCCAGTCGAAAAGGGACCCCAGTGGCTGACAGCACTGCTGACCGGGCTGTTAAAAGTCCCGCTGGCGAGGTGCAGCAGGGCGAGCAGGGTCCCTGCCCAGCTCCGCACCGCTCCTGGGAAACGGACAGCATGTTCGGCTCCCAGGCAGAGGGGTCGCCAGGGTGGCTCCAGGTGCTGCCCTGGCCTGCAGGCGCCATTCCCATTGGCCAAGGCTTGAGCTGCGGTCCATGCCCTGGTGGCAACCCTGCACTCTCTCTCCCCGTCGCCCACACCCAGGAGCTCGAGGTATCCCCATCTCGGAGCGCTGCAAGGGGCTCTGGGAATGGGGCTGCTGGAGGAGAGGCGGACAAGACAGCCCCTTTTGGGGCCCTGTGGCCAGCAGGGACTCCTGCATGTCCTCTCCCGTAGGGCCCACATCCTGCCAGCACTGCGTGCCTCGGCTTTCTCCCAGCTCGCCAGTGGGGCCCTTCTGGCCTCAGACCCCTGGCTCCTGCCAATCCCGGGCCCTGGTGTCGTGGCCTGGGCCTGCCTGGGGCCAGGGCCTATAGCAGTGCTACGGGCTGCCCCTTGCCACCCCCACTGTGTTTGCTAACCTCGGCGGGCCAGGGAGCAAGCTAGAGGTTGGGATGAGAATTAAGCAAGTGCCAACCCTGTTTGTTAAAGCTGCAAAACTTCCCGAACAAACTACAGTGCACAGGCAATGAACGAAGGTCCTGTAGCTGCAGGAATGAAAAGCAAGTTCTGTCCTTCACTAATTAAGGGCCCTGTTTGCTCTAGGCACCGCAGTATCTGATATTCCTAACTGAGATTTCCCTTCAGTGTTCAGGGCATAGAGTTAAAAAACACGTCCAAACTTTAAATCAATCAAGGATTTGGAAATGTCCCACCATTGCTAAAATTGCCACATGTATTTACAAGTGATATTACAAAGTAAAAATCACAGTGGGATTATAAAAGTCCACTAATTTAACATTTATGTGCTTAGCTACTACTGTGATGGGTGACACAGACAAAGAAACGTAGCTACAGAGTGGGGAAGTCCAGTTCAAAGAACAGAACGATTCAAGCTGAATCATTCAGGATTTGTGTTTCTGCTTCTAAATTTGAAACAGCAAATGTAAGTAAAATTAATGTTCAAAAAGTTGTTTTTAGTACCAAAAGAGATGTTCATGTACAATCATACATGATTAAGAAAATATACATGATCTTTAATAACACCTAGGACTTGTATGTTTAATTTCTGAAATTCTTTTTGAGGACTCTTGGAAAAGGGAGAGCTCTTACATAAGGAAAACCTTGCCCACACAAGATATGATAACATCTAGCTCCAAACTCAGGAGCTAAATATGAGCCCTTGTCGGGGGGTGGGGGGGGGCAGCAGGCAGAGGGGTACTTGATAGCCAGGTGGCAGAGCAGAGGAAAGGCTAACGATGGATGAGTGAGTAACATGGCCTTGTGGTACAGCTAATTATCTTGTATGTGAGTTCATTCTTGTGAGCTGTTTACAGCTGGTAAGTAATTCCAACCAGTTCAGTTGTATTCTGTAGGGGTGCCCCAGTGGCTGTGAGAAATAAGCTGGAGGGATTTGGGTTCACCAGCTGTTTTTATCCCCCTGAGGTTGATCTGCTGAATATTTCTCCTTTTTTGAGAATTTTTTTTCCCCTGGATGGAATTTCTTCCAAGGGCTCCTGTTGTCAGTTCGCTTGGGGCTATATTGTAATGTTACTGTCATGGGCAGGTCAGGGGCTGTGAATGTTTGTTTACTGCCCGTGACCCGTCCATGACTTTTACTGAAAATACCCATGACTAAAATGCAGCCTCATCGATTAGTGTGGAGAACAGTCTCCCAACAGTGAAGGGCTGGGAGACTAGGAGGCCCAGAGAACTGGTAACGGGAGCCACACCCTTTCCTCTCCAGATCAAGGGTATGAATCCGGCTGTAATTAGTCCCATTCGGTTCCATACGAATATCCAGGTGAGCAAGCGCCCCTAGGTTCAGCCCCACGTTCTTGTTACAACTGGCACTCCCAGCAAAGAGACAGAAGTGGGAATCAGAAGCATCAAGATATCTCATGGCTGGGAGGCTCCACTGCACAGTTGAGGCACATTGATGAAACTTGCACTACCATTGCTCCCCCCGTCTGTTTCTAGATCCACCTTTTGGCTAATGTGTAGACTGTAAGATCTTTGGGGCAGGGACTGTATGTTACAGATGTGTACATTGCTTAGCAGCATAATTGTCTGATGAAAGTGCCTCTGTAGTACAAATAAGTAATGTTTACAACCTTCCTTCAATGTGTGAGCATTTAAGGTGGAACCATGTAGCACTTTTTATAAAAGGAATAACCTAGAACAGTGTTTCCCAAACTGGGGACACCGCTTGTGCAGGGAAAGCCCCTGGTGGGCCGGGCCACTTTGTTTACCTGCCCCATCCACAGGTCCGGCCGATCGCGGCTCCCACTGGCTGCGGTTCGCTGTTCCAGGCCAGTGGGAGCTGCTGGAAGTAGTGGCCAGTACGTCCCTCAGCCCGTGCCACTTCCAGCAGCCCCCATTGGCCTGGAGCAGCGAACTGCAGCCATTGGGAGCCGCGATCGGCCAGACCTCCAGACGGGGCAGGTAAACAAACCGGCCTGGCCCGCCAGGGGCTTTCCCTTCCCCAACGTCGTCCCAAGTTTGGGAAGCACTGACCTAGAAGATATATCACTGGATTGAATCTAGTCCTCTGTCCTCTATACAGCTAGTTTTTTGCACTGGAATGGTGAGACTTGTGGCTGCTCCCCAAGTAATAAGAATGTCATTAATCCAGTATCTCAGATCCTTTTGTTTTTTCCAATATAAATTACTGGGTGGTAAAAAGCAGTGAGTGGCAGCTTTGTATCGACTGAGTTATGGCAAAGATGGCCTGCATCAGTTGCTAATCTTGCTTCTTGATTAGTCTGAGTCCTAAAGCGCCTGTGCAGTATTTTGCACTAAGGTGGATGTTTAATAGTAATGATAATTAGCTAGCAGAATGCAGTTTGATGTTACTGAAATCTGCCTAGGGCCATTTATAACCAATTTTACATGTAATGTGCTATTGTTTTCCTTTATCTGTATGTATATACAACCTTTAAAACACGGCTTTGGGGGTGGGGGTGGTTTGGTTATTGCATGCATTTTCTCCAGTTAGCTTGTGACCTCTTTTGTACAACATTTAGCAATAACCACTAGTCTAATAAAAGGTCCAAATCCTCTAAAAACAGGGTTGCCCTCACTCCAGATTGTGCAGGCAAGCCACCGTTTTTGGTATGGTCACAAGTCTCAAGGTCACGTGGCACCCATAAAAAGTAGCATCCCATTGCAAGAGCCCATCGCCAAGATGGGGATATTTTGAGGTGAGGTGACAATGTAAGCGTCAGGACAGGATGATGACCATTGAAAATCCCCATCTTACAAATATATGGCAGATTGATATTTTTTAAACTATGCCCTGCTCTCTTCTGGGTGGGTCTTTTAATTGTCTTAAAGGTTCAAACAAAATTCTGAATATATTATCTTAATACAGTTGAGTTAATATATTAACATGCTAGTGCCTTGTTTTGTTAATCTTGAGAGTAGCTGCTATCCAATGTAAATTATGTTGTTATCCTATTTCACATCATTTTGTCGTGACTTAATAAAACTGTACTAATCATGAAAAACGGTGACCCTGTGAGCATGCCGTTTTCCATTTGATGTGCCAGCTGCAGCACTTCATGCTGTTCCCAGGGTGGTGCTAACTGAACTGATGCAAATCTAGAGAGGTCTTTGCAGAACTGGATGTTACACATGCTGTTCAAAACACCTGTGTTAACTCTAGCTCCACTGAAAACCGAAAAAATAGCTTATGACAAATTATAGAAGCTAATATGATACGATGGAATAGAATAGTAAAAGTCCAGTTTTAAGGGGACCTGTGCCGTCAGAAGTATTGACCGGACACCATAAGTCCAGTTACCATAATTTTCTTTAGTTTTCTAGTGTGCTGTAAAAAATAAAACCTGAAATTAGCATAATATATCTGTCAAAACAATATATTTGATTGAATCTTTGAATAACTTTTTCAGTGCACAGTCAGAAGCAGTAGGGACCAACTAGCCTTTAAAGAGTTAAGGACCTAGTCAGCTGGCATCAATGGTCAGCAACATAGTTAGCGTTGTGCCATCCACAGTCAACGCTGTTTTATCTATCAGCTAAACTATGCTGCAGTCACACTAGTGCGAGGTGAAATGGCGGAACCCGAAAAGAAAAAGATTCAAAGGCGGTGCTCTTTTAAAGACGAGTGGTTGCAACTCCCAGAGTATCGGAATTGGCTTACAAAGGCAAGTGAAGAGTCGGGATACTGTTCTATTTGTCGTGTTCAGTTCAAGGTTCACTTGGATTCTGTAAAAGCTATCCAGCATCATGCAGAGACAGCGGGTCACAAAATCAAAGTACAAGGACAAGTCCAGTCCAGTCCAATCGATAAATTCTTCGTAAAGACTGATACTTCCGAAGAACAACAGGTGTGCATGGCTGAATTGCTCTTAACATACCATGGAGTTAAACACCAGCACAGCTACCATTCTCAAGACTGTGGAAATATACTGTACCCCTCCATTTTCACTGATTCCAAGATAGCTTCCAAAATTCACTGTGGAAGGAGTAAAGCGGAGGCTTTGATTGAGAATGTATTGGCACCCCATTCACTAAAACTGGCTGTGCAAGACATTGGCTCTACATCATTTTCAATAGTGACAGATGCTTCTAATAAAGGGAACACAAAATTATTCCCAGTTGCCCTCCGCTACTTTAACAAAAATAAGGGAAGCTGCACATGTATCGTAGACTTTTTAGAGGATGCAGATGAAACATCAGAGGCAATCGCAAACAACTTAAGGAGTTGTCTTCAAAATGCTGGTCTGATACATAATAAAATTGTGGCATATGGAGCAGACAACGCATCTGTCAATTTTGGAAAACACGAGTCTGTTTTGGTGCACCTAAAACAAATGTTGGATTTACCAAACCTTGTGCCAGGGTATTGCAGCACTCACATAGTGCACAATACAGCGAAACATGGCTTGAAAATGCTCTCTTATGATGTAGAGAATTTGGTCATCAAGGTGTTCAGTGAATTCTCGTCCAGTGCAAAGAATATTAGTGAACTTAAAGAGTTCTTTGACTTCCTGGAGACAGAATATTCGGAAATCTTACGCCATGTACCTACACGTTTTGTGACCCTTTTCACTGCCGTAGACAGGTTACTGAAGCATTGGCCTGCCCTCAAATCTTACTTTGTGAACAAAGGAGAGGAAAAAGTGAGCTGCACAATATGGGCCTTTCTTCCTCAGCAAGAGGACGCAGTATCCGATGGTGACATTATTACACTTCCCGAGCTGTACATCTACTTTGTGCACAACATTCTGAGCCAGTTTAACAACACCATAAAGGTTCTTGAAAGTGATTTCATCCAGGTAACTGAACTGCATGGCGTATTCAGCAGGCTGAGAAGAGAGATTCAGAATCGACAAGAGCAAGGCTTCTACGGGTACAAGGTGACACAGTTCTTGAAAAAACTGCCACCTAATGAGCAGAATAAATTTGTTGGCGATGCCCAACGGGCTTACACACGCATGCTACAGTACCTGGAAAAGTGGTTTGATTTCAGCGAAAACTCTTTCTATGTGTTGTGTGCACCACTCAATCTGGATGGACCCCTTGAGCTAGACAAACTGTGCGCTTTGACTACAAGCTGGGACATTCAAGTAGACGGAGATGAACTATTTACAGAAATGTGCTCATTGAATGATGCGCTACCAACCCTAAAGAGTTTGACAAATGATGCTGGATCGACGTTTTCCCCACAGCAACAAGAGCGAATCAATGTCTCTGAGGTGTGGGTAGAATTCTTTAAGCGCTGGGAGGCCCCGAACTTGCTTAAAATTGTGCAGCATGTGCTTGCTATACCACCCACCAACGCATTTGTGGAACGCGTTTTCAGTGTTATGAAAAACCTGTGCACTAACAAAAGGAATCAGCTCCATGTGGACATGGTGAAAGCTGAGTTATTAGTGTACTTCAACTGTAAAATGACATGTGCCGAGTTTGCTGGATTTTTGAAGACAAAAGCAGCGAATGAGCTTGTGGTGGCAGCAAGAAAAGAACAAAAGTATAAATGTAAGTCGTTCCAATTGCCACGCTCCTTAAACCTGGGTTTGTTTTATTTTGTTTGTATCTTTCAGAAGAAGTTAAAAAGTTTAATTGACAGTAATGTTTAAAATCTCTCCCTGGGGAGGCGAAGGGTATTTGAGTCACACGTTCCATTTCCCACATTCAAATCCTTGCAGCTCCTGGCCTTCTCCTGGTGCCTGCTCGGGCCTTGCAGTGAAAATGAGCGAGTGAGCGAAGGTGGGAGAGAGCGAGTGATGGAGGGAAGGGGGTGGAGTGAGCAGGGGTGGGGCCTCCGGGCAGGTGGGCGGGACGAGGGTGTTTGGTTTTCTGCAATTAGAAAGTTGGCAACCCTACTTCTAAAGTCCCCCAGGGTCTGCGTCATCTTAGCCAGGTCAGAGTTGTTCCTAGAACTCTGGACACTTGGCAGTAGCTCCCTCTCTCCTGCCCTCACTACCTCTGATTTGTCACATGGGATGTGGTGTCCAGATTTCTCCCTTGGGAAAGGGTTTGGGGAGGATTCTGGTCCTGATTTTTCAGTTTCTCCAGTGCTACTTGGACTTGTTTCTCTCCTGTCCTTCTCCAGCGCAGGGAATGACTCATGTCTGGATTCTCTCTCTCTGTCCCAGCAGGTGAGGAGATGATGAGTGAGAATGTGGAAGAGAATCCTCAGCAGGAAGATCCTGAGCAAGTTGAAACTCACGGAACTTTATTGGGTAGAGCTGAAGCGACTGTGTCCTGGAGTCCAGAGTGTGGAAAAGCTGGTGGGTCTCAGCACAACCCAGAGAGACAGCAGGGAAACCAGCCAGGGAAGAACATGGGTAAATCCACTCAATGTGAAGGTGATTCGAAGAATCTTAGCAAAAATATGATGCACCAGAGATCCTCCAAAGGGGAGGGGAAAAACACATGCACCGAATGTGGGAAAAGCTTCAGCCGGAGTTTATACCTTATTATACACCGCAGAACCCACACAGGAGAAAGACCTCATAAATGTCTTCAGTGTGGGAAAAATTTTATTGGCATCCCAACCCTGAAAAAACATCAGAAAATCCACACGAGAGAAAAATCCTATCAGTGCCCCGACTGCGGGAAAAGCTTCGGGGAGCGATCACACCTTCTAGGCCACCAGAGAGTCCACAGAGAAGCAAAAACCTTCATATGCTCTCAGTGTGGGGAAACCTTCTGTAACTGGTCATCCTTTCTTAGACATGAGAGAATCCACACCGGAGAGAGAGCGAAGCCTTACAGCTGCCCTGAGTGTGGGGAGAACTTCCGTGATAGGACTGGTCTTGTTAGGCATCAGACAACTCACACGGGAGAGAAACCCTATAACTGCCTGAAGTGTGGAGAAAGCTTCAGTCGGCGCTCAAACCTGACCAGGCACCAGAAAGTTCACACTGGGGAGAGACCCTATAAGTGCCTCAAGTGCGGGAAAAGCTTCAGTCAGAAATCAACCCGCAGTAGACATCTGAGAACCCACTGGGGAGAAAACGAATAAATGCCCCGACTAGAACTGGCTGAAGTGAGTTAGACTGAAGCAGTTGAGACTAGCTTCCTTTTTAACTGCCAGATTTCTGTGTGCTTTAAAATCCACATGTGGACTTGGATTGTCCTGAAAATTGCTGTGCCTCATCTGGGCCGGGGGCAGAGCTAGGGGTGGGGGGTTGTGGCCATTTGGTCTAGGGGTTCCTCTATACAGCCCCCCAGTAAGAAGCTGCTTTTACCATTCAGATTGCTCTGAAACCCTGTGCCAATTTAACCCCCATGAAAAGCAGGAAATATAACATTAGTGTACATGCTACTCCCACAACATAACCTTAACTCTGCCCTCTTTGTGTGAAGTCCCAACGTGCCAATAACACACATTTGCTCTCTACCTTTGCAGATGCTACAGACACTTCAGGAATAGAGCACTGATTAGCAGTGTAGGACAAATTTGGCCACCTTCTGTTGCTAAGGGAAGACACTGGGGTAGGTCAGGCATAGTGAGCAGCTCTCACTTACACTCAGAAACTGAGCCTGCTCCGCACAATCCACCCCAGAACAGCAAAATGTTCCCATGGCTTCACCCTTGCCCTGAGGATTCCTTGGGAGACGTGGCTTTCGCTGACCCCGCAGTAAGCCCCGGAGTCAGAAGTGCATTTCTCCTGGCAGAGCCTGCAGAACTCAGCACTGCAGTGAAGCATAACTGACCCTTTTAAAGTACACCTGCACCTCTCCTGCTATTCCAGGGCCAGCTCTGCCAGCCCACTCCAGCGAATCTCTTCCCCACTCAGTACAGTGGCGCCTCACACAGCGAAGGTAGTCAAGTGCATGCAGATGAATTCTAGGATTCAGATCTACGGAATACAACACGAGCAATGGTCCATCTTCTTAGTCCTTCATGTCTACTTATTATGGCAACACCTTCACTGAACCGTTCTCACTAGCTATTGCCAGCTCCAAGGGGCAGAGTTAAGGTTGCGCTGTGGGAATGACATTTACCTTCATGTCTTGGGTTTTACAGGTGTAGGTTTAGCCACTCGCCGCACTGGAGAAGGGCACAAGGCAGCACTGGGCAGCCTTAGCTCTGCATTAACCAAGGTTTTGGACAGTTAATAGATTTGCTGATTCCAGAAATGTTGTCACCATTTGACTTTTCAGAGTCTGGTGACCCATCTCTGGTGTTAGGAGACAGCAGCCAGCCCCAGGGTCTTCTCCACCCGCCTCTGGCTCTGCCTGGGTTAGCAAAGGAAAAGCTCCGATCATCCTGTCCACCCTCCCAGCTGCTGGGAGTCCCTGTCCCAGCTGGAATCTTCTCCCTCATCTTACCTGGTTCCCCAGCCAGTGTCCTGTGGACTGGGTAGCCGGGGAACCGTTTGTACCCTTTATTCACAAAGAGCCCCAGGGACCTGGGGCCATCCAGTGTTTAGGGACTAGGAGAGGCGGGTGATGGGCAGGGAGGAGCCTGTGTTTGAGCACGGGGGGATGGGAACCCAGGGACTGAGTGTGTGAATCAGTGAGTGATGGTGAGAGCGCTGAGACTGGAGAACTCGTTGCACTAGCAGAGCACAGCTCGTCCTTACAAAGAGGAGCAGCAGCCGCAGCCACACCCAGAGAAGCTAAGACAGCATTTGCCCAGCTGCAGCTGGCTCGCCGTCACAGTCCGAAGGGATCTGGCAGCCCCTGGAGCGGCCAGCGGCTTGGAGAGAGACGGGGGTTCAGCTCAGGGAGTTCAGCCAGAGCCCTAGCGCGCTCTCTGGCAGTTGTAACATTTGGTTAAGATGCCAACAGAGTGCAGTGAACTCAAAGGGAAGTTAACGAATGGCCGGAGTTCTGCCTCGCGAAGAAATGTCAAGAGCAGCGAGGGCGCAGTTCTAAAGTAATTCTCTGCAATTGGGGCTGGCAACGTGGTGTCGTGTGTGTGTGTGTGAAGGATCTGGATTATATCAATGGATGAGGAGGTAATTTGGACATTTAAATAAAACACTGATTCTGGCCTGCATATTTATACCTGCCTCTGGAAATTTCCATTACATGCGTCTGACAAAGTGGGTATTCACCCACGGAAGCTCATGCTCCAATACGTCTGTTAGTCTATAAGGTGCCACAGGACTCTTTGCTGCTTTAACTAAAACACAGTTACTGTCCCCTTTCTTTTCAGTCCCTCAGGCTAGAAAACAGTCCCCAGCAACAGTTAATTTCTGTTCCTTGGAACCAACCTGATGAAACTTCTTAGGATGCCTATAAATGACGTGCACGTGGCCTTTCTCCAAACACAGGGCAGGGTCAGTGCGACCCTGCGTGGTGACACGCTGGTCACAGGGGGTTCAGCGAAGGGAGTTACTCTGATCCACGGGCCCGACGTTTTGTCCCCTCTACTCCAGCTCGTCCTGCTCCCAGAACCATCGTTCGGCCATTTCTCCTTATGCTTCGTTCTGATGAAGAAAACCTGCAGACACAGACAGATCTGGAATCTGTTTCTTCAGTGCCCAGCCCATCTGTGAGAGGAGCTGGGACTGTTCCTTCCAGCCATACAGCCCTTGGGATTCACACCCAGATTCCTGACCTCCCACCTAGCTCCTCTCTGCCCTTCTCCCCACGTCCTGCCAGCCTTCCCCTGCTCTCTCAGAGCCCTCCCATCCAATTCCTTCCAGCCCCCTAGGGATAAAGCAATTCACCACGGTCCCGCCGTGGTCACCTATTGCTGGGGCTGCTGCTGCAACCCCGTCTCCTCTGAATTCCCCCCTTTGCCTTGCTGTCCCCTGGGCCCGACCCCAAAATACCGCAGCTGGGCCCCTCCCCTTTGCAAATCCCCTGCTTGTATCTCCTGAGATATTACGTTCCAGGACCTGGTCCCGCCTCCCCTCCACCGGCATCTGGGCTGAAGCTGGAGTCCTGGGGAGGCGAGAATAGGAATCACACACCAGGTTGGTGCTCCAGGGCTCCATGCTGCATCCAGAGAGCAGCAGAGCAGCAAGGACCTAGCCTGTGCCACCGCTTGCTCCCCTGGGCCAGGGCAGAAGGGTCCCACCCTCCCTGGGCTAGGAGAGGGGGCTCAGGGATGCAGAACCTTGGTGCAGGTATCACGCCAACAGATCCCGCTCGTCAGCAGCCGGGATCGAACCTGGGTCTCCGGAGCTCAGTGCAGGAGCCTCTGCAGCATGAGCTAAAACCCAACCGGCTGTTAGCTCCGGCTGCAGAGCAGACTCCTGTGACCCCTCTCTCAGTGGTCTCACTGCCCCTAGATGGGACAGAGCCCCACACCCAGGAGGTGTGTGGGATACGCAGGCACCCAGCCCATTGTCATCGGCCCGTCCTCCCCCGCCATGGGGTAAACCTCATTTCTAAGCGTTACACTCATCCGTCAGGGAACAGGGATTACAGCTTGTGATGCGGGCCAGTCGGAAACAGCTGGCGCATTCGCATCGTTTCCAGGCTGATTTGGCAAAACACTTGGAATAACGAATAAATGCAGGAGCCTTGTGCTCCGTGTCTGGGTGAGTAACACGCAGGGAAAGGAGCTAAATTCCTGCCTCTTGTTCCCTGCACGGTCTGTGCTCGGCGATGCTGAGGGCCCTTTTCTCACACACCCCCCCCGGGTTCTGCTTCTTCCTGCCTTGTATCCCCCTTTGTGCTGCCTGGGAACCACTAGCAGGGCTGCGGTTCCCGCCGTGTGCACAGAGCACAGGACAGGCAGCCAGGAGCCTGCGCTGCGAGCTCGCAGACCCTTTGTGCTGCCTGGGAACCACTAGCAGGGCTGCGGTTCCCGCCGTGTGCACAGAGCACAGGACAGGCAGCCAGGAGCCTGCGCTGCGAGCTCGCAGACCCTTTGCGCTGCCTGGGAACCATTAGCAGGGCTGCGGTTCCCGCCGCGTGCACACAGAGCACAGGACAGGCAGCTAGGAGCCTGCGCTGCGAGCTCGCAGACCCTTTGCGCTGCCTGGGAACCACTAGCAGGGCTGCGGTTCCCACCGCGTGCACAGAGCACAGGACAGGCAGCCAGGAGCCTGCGCTGCGAGCTCGCAGGCCCTTTGCGCTGCCTGGGAACCACTAGCAGGGCTGCGGTTCCCGCTGTGTGCACAGAGAGCACAGGACAGGCAGCCAGGAGCCTGTGCTGCGAGCTCGCAGACCCTTTGCGCTGCCTGGGAACCACTAGCAGGGCTGCGGTTCCCACCGCGTGCACAGAGCACAGGACAGGCAGCCAGGAGCCTGCGCTGCGAGCTCGCAGGCCCTTTGCGCTGCCTGGGAACCACTAGCAGGGCTGCGGTTCCCACCGCGTGCACAGAGCACAGGACAGGCAGCCAGGAGTCTGTGCTGCGAGCTCGCAGACCCTTTGCGCTGCCTGGGAACCACTAGCAGGGCTGCGGTTCCCGCCGTGTGCACAGAGCACAGGACAGGCAGCCAGGAGCCTGCGCTGCGAGCTCGCAGACCCTTTGCGCTGCCGGTGGGATTATTGTGATTCCCAGACAGCCCCGCAGACACAGCCCTGGCCAGGGCGCTCACCTGCTGCACAGCCTGGGGCACTGATCCGTGCGGGCCCAGAGGGAAGGGCTGACGTTCCCTGAGAAGGTTTGAGGAGGGGCGGGAGGAGGGTGGAGGCTGGGGGAGCAGGGTCCAGGCAGAGGGGAGAAGGTGTGTGTGTGTGGCCGGGGTAGCGCGTATCTGAGGGGCCAGGGGCTGGGCTCTCACTCCCCTCCCCCGGCCCAGCTCCTGAATTCCCCTCCCCCAGCTCTCCCCACCCCTCCCTCCATCGTGCTGGGACCAGCTCCCCCCACACGGCTGAGTCTGCAGTGCAGAGCAGGCCCCACAGCTGGACCCTGATGCTCTCAGGACTCCTGCTCCCACGCTGCCCCTTGGGGCCGTTTCACTCCCCTCCGTGGGCAGGAAAGCCTGGGACGTACCTGCCGCTCACTGGCCCCCTCATGCTCACTAGGCTCCTGGGTTTGCCTTTCCTTTGGGAGTCTGAGAACATAGTTCAGAGCCCTGACGGGCCCTGGAAATCCCCCCTCCCGCTCTCACTGCCCCCCCCCCCCCAGGTGATGCTGCGTAGGCCCTATCAGGGCAGATAAAGGTCTCTGTCCCGTCAGTCACTGCGTGTAACGGGGCTGAATTCACTTCAATGGGCCTAGGGTGATCAGACAGCAAGTGTGAAAAATCTGGATTGGGTGGGTGGTAATAGGCGCCTATATAAGATAAAGCCCCACTTCCTGGGACAGCTGGTCACCCGACATGGGCGGGAAGCACGTGCTGACGGGCTGCAGTGACTTGGCAGGGGGCTAGTGGACAGTAGGTCCCCCTGCTCACGGCTCTCTGTGCAGCCCCGGCTGGGTGGGAGCGTTTCTCCCACTCGTTTTAGAAAGAAGTGGATCCGAAACATTTGCAACACGAGACACACATGCCTCATTTTCCACCCATTTTAGACGACGTAGGGTGCAGGGCAAGACTGAAGCGTGGGCTCCTTGCAGTGAGGGGGCCTGAGATGGTAGGGCGGGAGAACTCACTGGGGCAGAGGGGCCCATCTGCCGGCAAAAGCCATGTCTCCCCATGTCTCCTGATACAGAGAAATCGAACCTGGGGGGAAGGAGTGGGGTGGGGGAATTTTTTGTCCCTGGCATTTCTTGTTTCACGATCCCATTGTAACTCCCTTATCTCTGTCCCATTTTCATTCTCTGCTAGTTGGCTGCCCCCGTTGCTGGTCACTGCCTCTTCCCCAGTGTTGCCAACACTCATGATAATGATTGTTTCCCTTAAAGCCCCAGCTCCTGGAGGCATGTGAAGATGTGATTATTTCAGCCCTCATTCTCAAAGAAAAGGAAGTTTCTAGCCCTCGTGGCTGTGGAGGAAGCTTCAGAATGTGACCCCAGTGCACCCTAAAGGCTCAAAAAGCGGAAGGCCATAAAAATGAACCCCAAAGCTCTTCTTCGTACATAATCTCCTGGGGTTTGGTGAGCCTGACTCATGATTGTTGAACATCTCGGGTTGGCAATCCTGTTTCCCCATCAGTGGCCTGTTCTTCCTCACTCCTCCCCTTCTGTGGACCCATCTGCACCATTAAACCACCCACCACGGACTCAGATCACTAGACAGAGCGACTCTGGCCCGGCAAACACCCGAGTGGGGTTTGCAGTAGAACCCGGTTCTGATCCACAATCCCCTTCCCCCGAGTAGCGCAGGGCTCTGCAGACTCCCCCTGGGGCTCAATAGGACCTGGGTCCGTCCTGTCTACACTGCAGCGCCCAGCTGTGCTCTGAGGGTGTTGGGAACCACTAGGCACTTAGTGGTGTTCCCAGAACAAGAGTGAGAATGCAGGCAGGGCCCAGACCTCTCCCCATCCCTCCCTCCCTTTCCTCCCTGGCTCCAGCCTTCTCTGCTCCTGGATCCCTCCCCTCTGCCCCACCCCAGGATCCTCCCATCCCATTTCTTGGATCTCCTCCCCCTCTGACATTTCTGCCAGTGAGTCTTCCTCCATGTGGCCTCTCTCCCCTCCCCCCTGTCATTAAATCCCCACCCTCTCCCCAAAATCTTCCTCTTGTGATCTGGGCTCTTTGCTTCCTGCTGCCGCCACTGTATGTTGTAATCAAAAATAAATATAAAGTGAGCACTGTGCACTTTGTCTTCTGTGTTGTCATTGAAATCAATGTACTTGAAAATGTAGAAAACACCCCAAACTATTTAAATAATCGGTATTCTATTTTGTTAATCATGCAATTAATATTTTTATTCACTTGACAGCCCTAATTCAGACCAATTACTGCAAAAGTCGATTCCTTTTGCAGTGCTCTTTGTGCTTATCTTTAGGTGTAATACAAAAGAATTGAAGGCACAGGGAGAGCTGTGCTTTGACATTCGCGCTGCAAGGCAATGCAGCCTTCCCTGGGGTTTCCCTTCCACACTTGTACTGGCCAGGGGGATTGTGGGGGTGGGGCTGATGACATCATGCTGGCAGAGCCGCAGGGTGTATCATTTCCCCGGCTGTCCTGAATAAGCCTTTTCTCCGTCTCTTGGGGCCTCACTTCGGGGTGACAGTTTCTAATGCAAGGAGAGCCTGTGAGGCACACATGAAGTTAGTGCCCTGTGCTGCACAATCTATAGATTGTGCATCAATTATATTGATGACGTAAGAATTTCTGGCTCGGTAGGTTCTAGCCTGGGATCAGGCCCAGGATTATTAGAATTACTGTGGAGTTGCAACACACACACTCAGGAAAAGCCTTTGCAATTTGCAATTGTTTTATTACCACAGTTAGTAAAGTTACAAACCTGCCAGCCCAGCCGGGTAGCCGGGCCTAACACAGAATGTACATCTGAGCCGCCACATAGTCACACCAGCCCTCTCAGAACAACCCCACCCATGAGTCATTGTTTTTCTCATCAGCTTCTTCCTTGTCACCATCATCAGTGGTCATTGCGCTGGCACCTCCCCAGAGTTACTGCTCTCAAAGCACCTAGGCCAGGACACAGCCGCTATGCCTAATGCAGAGTCAGTAGGGTTTTAGCCCCTTTTCCTCATTGTATTTCCTCACCGCACTAATGTAGGAGTGCCCTTCTCCCATAGGTCACTAATCCTGTTACCTCCAGTTCATTAGCATATACAGCCATAGTTACCATGGCATTCCCATGGTCGGACATCTGCTTATGTTCCAACTTAAAATATCCCAACTAGCATCATACGTCGCCTGTCAGCAGTTTGGGCAGCACAGCATTCTAGCTTATGCTATCTTATCATCTAGGGATACTCCTGGTTAACTACTTCAGTTCAGGCTTTTTTGGGCCTGTCACAGGCCGATTCCCCGCTCTAGTACTTCGAGTGCAGAAGGTGGGGGCCTGCAAGGACACCAAAGATTAATACTACACGCTTCAGACTGGTAATGCTGCCAGCACCTAAGTGCAGAATCCCTTTGAGAACCCAGGAAGGGGTACCCTGTGAGGTACCCTCAAGCCCTTTCACCACCTCCCGCCCCAGAGAAGAGCTGAGAAAGGGGGCGAGGGGAGGAATCAGGTGTTGCCACCAGCTAACTAAAAAATGTGCACAAACCTCTTCAGACAGAGAAATCCAATCAGATTCTTTAAAAATGTAACTTTTATTTAAAAAAATAAAAAAAAGACAACACATCTGAAAACTCAGACTGTTAGGGATTAAACACCAAAAATAACTTTATTGGAATCCAGTTTAAAGGTTACAAGAAAACAAAACAAAAGCACCTGGGGTTAGCACAGAGGAATCCACAAGCCAAAATAAAGAATTAAATCTAATCGCATCTATCTAGACATTCCTAATCTACTTACCATGTCTGAGATTCCAAATGAGTCCTTTCTAGGTATGATGCTGCTGATGATTTTCCATACCTGGCCCGAGCTTTACAGCACACCTTACAGTTCTAGCTCTCAGCCGAGAGAACAAAAGCCCCCCTCACCCAGCAGTTTTTCCCAG
Organism: Mauremys mutica; assembly: GCF_020497125.1. Lineage (NCBI taxonomy): Eukaryota > Metazoa > Chordata > Testudines > Geoemydidae > Mauremys > Mauremys mutica. The sequence continues at coordinate 84,149,736 of NC_059081.1, read as the reverse complement.
TTTGAAAAGGTGCAGCTTCCCTATTGGGTCCCCATGTCAGGTGCCAGTTCATTTTAAGCTTACCTCTTAACCCTTACGGGTAAGGCAATTGGGGCACAGCTGCTAAGGAGGATTCTATAGCTCCTGACTGGCTGGGTGTCCATGAAAGAGAGCTGCTCCCCCTCATTGATCACAGGGCCCGATGCTTCGATTAGTTTAGCTAAACCATTGTCTTACAGGCCTTGTGGCATTTTAGGCTCCATGCCTTACTGCTATAACTTATACCCATGCCTGACCTATCGGCTACACCCTCCCCCTGCTCTCAAGGGGGCTGGTGGGCAAAGGAAAGGATCCTGGACATCGTGTACAAGCAAACGGCTCTGTGGGAGCACACTGTGGAGCTATGTTTGCAGCCAGCACTTCAAACCAGCCGTCTCCTACAGCGCACAGGGAGCCCCCTTTCGCTCCCCCAAATGACAGGCCCTGCCCGCACCATTCCACCCACCAAGCCAAGGAGAACAATTTCCACCTACACGCTGTTGTGAGCCCATCAGCACAGCCACATGTGCACTCAGCACTTCCGGCATCTTCCTCCGCAACTCCACTGGGCTGAAGTTTCCACCATGTTATGTTAACTCAACGGAGGTTTCATCATGTACAACTCAGCTTTAAAAAATCACTTAGGGACAGCTCCCTCCCATAAGAGTAATTATTAACCAAATCTTCACCCCAACACACTGCCTCCATTTCCTTGGTTACAGGACATTCATTTTATACCATTGCACTCTGGCATCAGTTTAGGTACATGTCACATCCCTCATCCCGTGTGTCTGACTACTTGGGGCACCTTGTGGTCCCCAATCTTGATGTTCATAACACCAAAATTCTCTCCTGCTGTGCCTCCCAACCATCAGTAAGGATCTCCCCCTGGGTCTCACAGACGTTCAGCAAAACCCAATGTGATACTCTATACCTCAGAATAGCACCTGGAACCCCCATCTTCATCATTCACATGCCATTGTGATATTTCACACAAAGCACACCGTGTACGATATCTTATGAAAAGTCATGATATATTGAAACCCGTTGTTGTGTCCAAATATGTATATCATTCGTGTGTATGAAGTTCTGAGATTTTGCTGTATGGTTGTTAGTGAAATATGTCCTCCCCACCGATGCTAGAATCAAGAAGAATGCTCAGAAGACTTCAGCTCAGGAGACAGGCCCCAGGCTTGAGGTAGAGGCCTGTGTATTATAAACTATAACATCCAGAGGGGTGAGAAAATTGCTTGTTGTAAATAGTGTCTAGCGTAAGAAGGTTTAAGATTTAGATCGGGTGTTTAGCTTTTCTTTTCTTTGGTAACTATCTCTGATCTTTTGTACCTACTACTTATAATCACTTAAAATCTATCCTTCTGCAGTTAATAACCTGTTATATATGTAAGCAGAGTCAGGATGAGCTCTACCCTGACATCTGGTGGTGAATTATGGCGAGTGTGGAAAAGAATTTCAGGGGCTGATCGTGTTTGCAAAGGCACACCCACCCCGACTGGCATAGCTCACGGCAGCCTGGGATGGTTGCTTTGGCAGCTGTGGGATCCCCAGTTTCTTTGTTGTTGGGGTGGGAGGAGTGGAGTGTTGTCACCCTGATTGTGTGGATTACCCCAAAACAGTTAACTGCCACAAAAAAGGGCACTCCTGCAATCCGTTTGGCGTGCAAACAAAAGCAACAGAAGCTGGGGGAACAAATTCAGGTTTTACAAGAGTAGGTAACTACCCCCACTCTCCTCTCAGAGCCAGAATAAAACCCCGGGGTGGAGGTTCCCAACTGCTTCGACCCACAGAACCACACTCTGCGCTCAGAGCTAAAAAGCTAACCTTCTTTCTCAAATATTTTGACATACCGGTTAAGTTTTCCTTTATATTCTTTCTCAGTTTGCTAAATTTGCTGCTGTCACCTGTACTTTAAGATAGAATTAATCTCTCTTAGCTCAGGTTGCTCTCCTCCCCCACCCCTCCAACCTCTCCTCACTTCTGCTCTCTGTTTTAAAAGTTAAAAGTGATAGTTTTTACAGAAACCTCTGATAGATAAAGCGATTGAAAACAGAACAAAACAACAAAGAGAAAACAAGGTGAAAACTTTACTTTAAATAATTCCAGTAAACTAATGATTTTAACCCTTCAGGTATGCAACAGTGGGAAATACTCCTATCTTTCTTAAATATACAGTTGCCTAGCAACAGAAATACAGCCTCTGCTTCTAATGCTAACCATTGACTAATATTTGGAATGTGGGCTTTCCTTATTTCCAGATAGCAGAGTTTTAAAATAGAGCTTATTATAAAGTAATGGAAAATGCTTTAAGTTACTAAATTAATACAACAAATTTGGCAAATATTAATATGAATTTTATCAATTTTTATTAAAAAGTTTTAAATAAGGTAATAACTTGCTTACTTAAATGTTTAGGAGTGGGTGGGTGAGATTCTGTGACCTGCATTGTGCAGGAGGTCAGACTAGATGATCATAATGGTCCCTTCTGACCTTAAAGTCTATGAGTCTATGAGGAACTGTGAAACTGCTTTGTGACAGGGAATCTCACCATCAATTGAGTGACACTCACTAGACAAGGGAGTGGGGCTCCTTGTGTGAGCCAGAAGCATCAATTACATCTCCTTCTCTTTCTGCTGTTGAATATCAGAGCTGATTTTTGATTCCCTTAAGAATCCAAGTTGTAGGTTACTGAGCTGAACTCACTTTGGGCTAATGGTTCACCAGCACTGGGGCTCCCCTACTATGAGCTGAAATCACTAAAGAGCTGTGCTAACTAGGGGGGGAGCCTGAAGCTATATTGCAGACCAGAGCAGCTGGCAGAGCGGAGCAGTTTGTGAAGACAGTTGGAGCGGCCCACGGAGCGAGCAGAGCTGAGCAGTTTGCGGGGATGGCTGGAGCGGATCACGGCATGGCTGGTGGAGCAGAGCAGTTGGCAGAGCGGAGCGGAGTGGAGCTGAGGAGTTAGTGGGGAAGGCGGAAGCAGAATCCCACGGAGAGGCAGGGCAGTCGGCCCTGGACCACGTAAGGTGCCCCTTTCTACCCAGGCTGGGGAGGGGGACCTCTGCAGAGAGACTCTTGAACTCTGGGGCTGCACTGACCCGGGACAGAGACTTTTGGGTTGCAGGACTTTTGGGACTGTGGGTGATTTTTGGGTTGCTGGACTCTTGGAACATTTGAGGTATTGGACTTTGGAGTCTTGGGGTGATTTTGGGGTTGCTGGACTCAGAAGCCCAGGGAAAAGGACACGGCCTAGTTGAGGTGTTTTCCCAATTTAATGCTATGTTGTTTATCTCATGTTATTAAACATTTTCTGCTACACCGAGACTCTGTGCTTGTGAGAGGGGGAGTATTGCCTCTTCGAGGCGCCCAGGGGTGTGTGTAAGATTTTCCCAGGTCACTGGGTGGGGGCTTGAGCTGGTTTTGCATTACGTTCTAGGGAAGGGACCCCTATGTATTGAACCTGGCCCTTGCCGCTATCAATTCGGCCTGGCAGAAGGGTAACATATATATTTTACCTAACACAGCATGTTTTGCATGAAGTGCTTGGGAAATCACAGCTCGGGTTACAAAGGCTAGTGCGTGCCCTCTGCACATTGAGGGCAGGGCAGCCTGGGTAATGAACCTACACTGGTCGGACTTCTCAGCGGGGCAAGACAGGACCATGCTGGGGTGCAAGGCTAGGAAGAATTGGCTGGTGCCTTATGCTGTGTGATTCGTGAGCGGCTCTGGGAGCATTCATGCCATCTAGCTGGGTGTACGGTTGGTCATGCTGCTGTGCGGAGTGATAACACACCTTCCGGGTGCCCTTTGTACAATGTTGTGCAATGGGACACAATTTAGGTGTGGAGGCCAAATTCCCTTTACACATAATATGTCAGGGAGAGTGTGTAAGGCACGTGCACGTGCACACATGCACACACGCACACACACACGGCAGGGGGAGCTCAAACTGAGAAGACAGACCAAAAAACCCCCACCCTATACACTCCCATGACTTTGGGGCAGCCTCATGATTTCTGGGGGGATCTGAGTTGCGATTTTGAACATTTAGGGTTGGTCACACTGTGCTCACACGGGGTGGTGCCAGCCATTTTGGGGCTCTCTGGGGCATGCGGTTGGGTGCCCTATTTGTCAGTCGGGATCCAGATCCAGAGGCCCCCCCCCCCGCCCATGGCTCTGTGTATGTCCTTTGAGGCTAGGCATGTGCCCCCTGTTTAACTTCCTCTGTCTCTGTGCTGCTTCACTCAAGCCCCCAGCTGGCCAGGTGGCGACACAGATAACAGGTCAGTTTTGGTTCCATAAAATCCCTCCGCCGAGCTCCCAGAGGAACGGAAAAGCCAGTGTCCCCCAAGGGTTCAGTGCACCGAATATCTATTCCGGTCGCAAACGTGCTGAGCATTTCACTCAGTCCAGCTCATGGTTCTTATCCCCAAAGAAATTAACTAGAATATGTTTTATGCTACATATGCCATGTAACATATCTCTGTGAGGGTTATGATCTACTGAATACATTCCTTCTATTTGTAGGCATGTGTCATTTTTGTACTTGAAGTTAGGAATATTGTCTGTATTCAGTTTTCTTGGACATAGACTTGTGTATTCTATTTTATTTTGCTTGGTAATTCACTTTGTTCTGTCTGTTACTACTTGGAACCACTTAAATCCTACTTTCTGTATTTAGTAAAATCACTTTTTACTTATTAATTAACCCAGAGTATGTGTTAATACCCGGGGGAGCAAACAGCTGTGCATCTCTCTCTATCTAGAGAGCGAACACACTCAGCCCAGAAGAACAGTCTGTCCTATCTCGGGGACTCTCTTTCTGCCCTGCCACCCCCACCAATATGATACAGTTCTGCGGTGATCTGGAAGCCTACTTTCGCTGTCTCCAACTCAAAGAATTCTTTCAGGACAACACTGAACAGCGCACGGATACACAGTTACCCTCCCACCAACAGCACAAGAAGAAGAACTCCACATGGACTCCTCCTGAGGGTCGAAATGACAGTCTGGACCTATACATTGAATGCTTCCGCCGACGTGCACAGGCAGAAATTGTGGAAAAACAACATCGCTTGCCTCACAACCTAAGTCGTGCAGAACGCAATGCCATCCACAGCCTCAGAAACCATCCTGACATTATAATCAAAGAGGCTGATAAAGGAGGTGCTGTTGTCATCATGAACAGGTCTGACTACCAAAAGGAGGCCGCCAGACAACTCTCCAATACTAAATTTTACAGGCTACTTCCCTCAGATCCCACTGAGGAATACACTAAGAAACTGCACCATCTACTCAGGACACTCCCTACACTAACACCAGAACTAATCAACATACCCTTAGAGCCCCGACCAGGGTTATTCTATCTACTACCCAAGATCCACAAACCCGGAAATCCTGGACGCCCCATCATCTCGGCCATTGGAACTCTCACTGAAGGACTGTCTGGATATGTAGACTCTCTACTCAGACCCTATGCTACCAGCACTCCCAGCTATCTCCGTGACACCACTGATTTCCGGAGGAAACTACAATGCATTGGTGACCTTCCAGAAAACACCATCCTGGCCACCATGGATGTAGAGGCTCTCTACACAAACATCCCACATACTGATGGAATACAAGCTGTCAGGAACAGTATCCCTGATGATGCCACTGCACACCTGGTTGCTGAGCTCTGTGTCTTTATCCTCACACACAACTATTTCAAATTTGCTGACAATATATATCTCCAGATCAGTGGCACCGCTATGGGCACCCGTATGGCCCACAATATGCCAATATTTTTATGGCCGACCTGGAACAACACTTCCTCAGCTCCCGTCCACTCACGCCCCTTCTCTACCTACGCTACATCGATGACATCTTCATCATCTGGACCCATGGGAAGGAGACTCTGGAAAAATTCCACCACAATTTCAACAGCTTCCACCCCTCCATCAACCTCAGCCTGGACCAATCTACACGGGGAGGTCCACTTCCTAGACACCACGGTGCAAATAAGTGATGGTCACATCAACACCACCCTATACCGAAAACCTACCGACCGCTATGCCTACCTTCATGCCTCCAGCTTCCATCCTGGACACACCACAAGATCCATTGTCTACAGCCAAGCACTGAGGTACAACCGTATCTGCTCTAACCCCGCAGACAGAGACCAACACCTAGAAAATCTCCACCAAGCATTCTCAAGACTACAGTACCCACACGAGGAAATAAGGAAACAGATCAACAGAGCCAGACGTGTACCCAGAAGCCTCCTACTGGAAGACAAACCCAAGAAAGAAACCAACAGGACTCCACTGGCCATCACATACAGTCCCCAGCTAAAACCCCTACAACGCATCATCAGGGATCTACAACCCATCCTGGACAATGATCCCACACTTTCACAGGCCTTGGGTGGCAGACCAGTTCTCGCCCACAGACAACCTGCCAACCTGAAGCATATTCTCACCAGCAACTGCACACCGCACCATAGTAACTCTAGCTCAGGAACCAATCCATGCAACAAACCTCGATGCCAACTCTGCCCACATATCTACACCAGCAACACCATCACAGGACCAAACCAGATCAGCCACAACATCACCGGTTCATTCACCTGCACTTCCACCAATGTAATATATGCCATCATATGCCAGCAATGCCCCTCTGCTATGTACATCAGCCAAACTGGACAGTCTCTAAGGAAAAGGATAAATGGACACAAATCAGACATTAGGAATGGCAATATACAAAAACCTGTAGGAGAACACTTCAACCTCCCTGGCCACACAATAGCAGATCTTAAGGTGGCCATCCTACAGCAAAAAAACTTTAGGACCAGACTTCAAAGAGAAACTGCTGAGCTCCAGTTCATCTGCAAATTTGACACCATCAGCTCAGGACTAAACAAAGACTGTGAATGGCTTGCCAATTACAGAACCAGTTTCTCCTCCCTTGGTTTTCACACCTCAACTGCTAGAACAGGGCCTCATCCACCCTGATTGATCTAACCTCGTTATCTCTAGCTTGCTTCTTGCTTGCTTATATATACCTGCCCCAGGAAATTTCCACCACTTGCATCCGAAGAAGTGGGTATTCACCCACGAAAGCTCATGCTACAAAACGTCTGTTAGTCTATAAGGTGCCACAGGATTCTTTGCTGCTTCAACAATGTATGAGTTTACCCTGTATAAACTCTACTGGGAGTTGGGCATCTGAGTGTTAAAGACAGGAACACTTCTGTAAGCTGCTCTCAGTTAAGCCTGCAGCTTTGGGGCATGTGTTTCAGACCCTGGGTCTGTGTTGGAGCAGACGGGAGTGTCTGGCTCAGCAAGACAGGGTGCTGCTGGGGCCTCAGGCTGGCAGGGAAAGCAAGGGCAGAAGTAGTCTTGGCACATCAGAAGGGACCTTTCTAACCATCCTGTCTGAGTGTTGTACTTAGAGTACTGCACAGGATCATTTCAGGGGGGATAAAGCAAAGCGCCACATTTATTGGTAATACACATATCAATCAACACTGTATCACATGCATACGATTATATATTACACACACACACACACACACACACACACACAAGCACACTCCGTCTTGTTGTTTTTACCAATTAGTTTCTCCCCTTAACTGCACTGGCCAGGTGCGTTAGATGGGGAAGGGGTGGAGCCGAGCTTTTGCTGATCTGGATCGATGCTCCCATGTTGACAAGACCCGGGGTACTCTGCAAGACATCTCACATTTATAGCAGCTTCCCTGTCATGCAAATCTGTATCAGATCCAAAATCTGTGTCTGTGTCCGTTGGTCCTTTCTGGTGCCACTTTCTGGGTATTGTCTTAATGCTGCCACATTTATTTTCAAAGAGGGTGTTTTCAAAAGAAGGTGCTTGCTCCTAACCCCCAAGGCCATCTTCCTTAATGAGCCCACTTGATAAGTTTTATTGTTCTTGGGTCTGGCTTCCATCCTCTCTGAAACCATTGCAGCTGTCTGGAGGTGCTGCCTTTCACGCCTTCCTCATTCACACCTCGTTCATTTAACAGGGGGGAGATCTTGTTCTACTCTGAGCAAAAAGACATTTGTCTTCTACTTTATCTATCCTTAGGGGCTATGACCTTATACCAAGGCTTAATACAGAGTTTCTAAATGAGGATTTGATACAAAGTTCCCATATCTAGGACTTGACACAAAGTTGCATGAAAACAGAGGTCATACATGGATAGACCCAATACAAGGTTATCTGAAGAGGCATAATACAAAGTCATATGAAAGTTATGCGAAGCTGCTTAATGCAGAGATTTATCTACATGAGCTCCTGTGCCACACAAGCCAGAGAACCTCACCTAGTGGTTCCTGCACTGAGGCCAATACTGGGTTGCTGAATGAGAACAGATCTTTTACAACGATATCCTAGCCTGATTTAAAGACCTGAAGTGACAGAAAATCCATCACATTCCCACTACGTTGCTTCAATGGCTAATCCCCTCACTGCTTAAAATTTGATCCAATTTTGATTTAAAAAAAATCTGTGGAAAATTCCTGCACAAAAGGACTTTAAAAAACCATCTGAATGATGTCATCGTTGACTTCACTGCCCCCCCTCATTCTAATGACAAAGCTTAGATGCCTGTGTTTTGGGTGCACAACATGAGAAGCTTTAAGGGGATACATTTCAAACCATCTGGGAGATTTAGGAGCACCGCTTCCAGTGACTTCTAAAGAAACTTGTGCTCCTAAACTCCTGAGGCACCTTTAAAAATGTCCCCCAATGGTGGCTTGTGTCGGAGAGGCCAGGTGCTCAGCATTTTGTGCAAACCAGCCTTCTTTATAGTGTCTGAAGTCAAGTATCCAAAGTCTGTAGCTGGTTTTAAAGATGGAGCCCAGTCCTGTTACATGGAGACCTTTGAACCCAGGGCAGGTGGTGGAAGAGACTCTCCTGTGGAAATTGCTGTCTAAAATTCTGGGTGGGAGGGAGATTATTTTTTATGGCATTTTAAAATCTAAAGAGACAGATGGAGGAAATGGGCGGAGTCGCCGCAGCCGAGGGGTGGGGCCTATAGCACTAATAGTTGAAGGCAGCTGATTCATTTCTTCTCTGCTTTGGTGTGAAGGAGCCAGAGAAGCATCCACTTGCCCCTTCCCTCCCCAGTGGGCATGTCACGGGGTGCAGGGCCGCGAGGCAAGTGCTGGGTCCTGGATGTAACACCACTGGTAATTATAGCCATGGTACCCACAGTCGTGCTGCGGGGAGCAGCAATAGTCCCAGTTCTCTTTATCATCTATATAGCACCAGAAGTATTTTTTCTCATAAAGGCCACATGGATGGTCAGCCCGACAGGGCTTCCCAGAGACGGTCACCGTGGAGTACTGGGGTGAGCATTTTGTGATGGAGCCATCTCCTCGTGGGCACTTGTATAGTTTAGATGCTGGGTTCACTGTGCACTTCCCTGTACAGCAGTAATCCCAGTCATCGCTGTCAGACGTGTAACACCATCTGTAGGCGTACCCATGATACCCACAGGCCTGCCCAACACAGCTCCACCCTGAGGCTGTTACACGAGAGTTTGGCAGGTGTTTCTGCTCCTGGAGGGTGCAGACTCTGTCCGAAATCCCAGAAGCCTCTGCCACTGCAGCTGCGGCAGGGGCCAACACACAGGTCAGGTTGTCCTCTTTGTACATCTTCTCAAACTGGATGTGCCAGTCTGTCATGCTAGAAATACCCACCAGGAACCCAATGCCCGTCAGCTGCATCTTCTTCTGATCCAAGTTTGTGCTTGTCATCACCTGGGCAGTCTCCCTGTCCAGTTTACTGCTCTCCTCGGGTGGAAGGAGCTGGGGGTAAGAGTCTGTTAGCAAGTTCTGGAAGGTATTGTACAAGGCTTTCTTTATTGCTGATAAAACCTCTTTTCCTTTCTGGCTCTCGGAGCCACAGTCATCTACAAAGACCTCGACTGACCCAGGAGTCTTGTACAGACGTGATAGCTCTGTGTTTAGCTTCTCCACGGGGATGATTTCAAGACCGGATGCCTCCTTGTTCTCTCCTATGAAGGCGAAGGAGAATTTGCGGTTGTTGTCCCGATGGTTGCAGCAAACAGCTGTCCAGATGTGGCTGGGCACCGAGACCCTGTTGTATGTCCGATTACGGTCCCCTTCTTTGTCCTCCCCCTCTCTGGGGATTTTCTCACTGTCGCTGGGAACAGCCTCTGTCACCAGGTAGGGTTTGCTTCTCCCATTCCTGCAGCTCCCAGTTAGCTGTGCCTGGAGGGTTTTCTCCAGCTTGGACCAGTGGACCCGGTTGAAGTAGGGGTGCATGGGGGCGGCGTTGGTGAGGGTGAAGGTGGCCGTACGTCCGACATTACACTGGAAGGCGTTTGGGTTCAGGTGGCCCCGGTCGTATGACGTGTCTTCATAGTCCTCATTGAGGGCCTGGCTGGATCTCCACTCGTCCAGGCTCAGTGTTGACTCAGCCTCCGTCGTCATGTCTGGGGACTCATCTGGATGAGCCAGCTGGGGAGACACAAGGTCAGAACATCTTGGCTTTGTTTGGGCTTCCCCTGCCTCTTGTGGGATCTCACACACATGGACCCTCCTCTCCCCCAGGATCTCACCCCTGTCCCTCCCTCCCTGGGGTCTTCCCTCCTTCCCTCCATCCCCCAGGATCCCCCCTTCCCATGCCTCATCCCCCTCTACTCCCTCCTCCAGGAACATCCCTTCCTATCTCTCCCACCCCCAGGATCTCACCCCATTCTCTGGGATCCCAGCCCACCAGCCCCACCCTGGTGTGGCAGAAGTGAGGGTTTTCTCTAATGGTTTTCTAAATGCTGTGCAGGGCAGTGACTTACTGGACTAGAGCGGAGCTGCCCGGGGACGGGGGGGGGGGCAAGTGGGGCAATTTGCCCCAACCCCTGGGCCCTGCAGGGGCCCTGTGAGCCCTGGCCTGGCGGCGGTCCGGGTCTTCGGCGGCATTTCAGCAGCGGGGGGCCCTTTAGTCACTCCAGGTCTCCGGCGGCATTTCAGCGGTGGGAGCCCTTCAGTCACTCCGGGGCTTTGGCAGGATTTTGGCGGCGGGGGGCCCTTCAGTCACTCCGGGTCTTTGGCAGGATTTCGGCGGCGGGGGGCCCTTCAGTCGCTCCGGGTCTTTGGCGGCATTTCGGCGGCAGGGGGCCCTTCAGTCGCTCCGGGTCTTTGGCGGCATTTCGGCGGCAGGGGGCCCTTCAGTCGCTCCGGGTCTTTGGCGGCATTTCGGCGGCGGGGGCCCTTCAGTCGCTCCGGGTCTTTGGCGGGATTTCAGCGGCGGGGGCCATTCAGTCACTCCGGGTCTTTCGCGGGATTTCGGCAGCAGGGGGCCCTTCAGTCGCTCCGAGTCTTTGGCGGCATTTCGGCGGCGGGGGCCCTTCAGTCGCTCCGGGTCTTTGGCGGGATTTCAGCGGCGGGGGGCCATTCAGTCACTCCGGGTCTTTAGCGGGATTTCGGCGGCGGGGGGCCCTTCAGTCATTCCAGGTCTTTGGTGGGATTTTGGCGGCGGGGGGCCCTTCAGTCGCTCCGGGTCTTTGGCGGGATTTTGGCGGCGGGGGGCCCTTTAGTCGCTCCGGGTCTTTGGCGGGATTTCGGCGGCGGGGGCCGTTCAGTTGCTCCGGGTCTTTGGCGGGATTTCGGCGGCGGGGGCCCTTCAGTCGATCCGGGTCTTTGGCGGGATTTCAATGGCGGGGGCCCTTCAGTCACTCTGGATCTTTGGCGGCATTTCGACGGCGGGGACCCCTTCAGTCACTCTGGGTCTTTGGCGGGATTTCGGCGGCGGGGGCCGTTCAGTTGCTCCGGGTCTTTGGCGGGATTTCGGCAGCGGGGGGCCATTCAGTCACTCCGGGTCTTTAGCGGGATTTCGGCGGTGGGGGGCCGTTCAGTCGCTCTGGGTCGTTGGTGGGATTTCAATGGCAGGGGCCCTTCAGTCACTCTGGATCTTTGGCGGGATTTCAGCGACGGGGGGCCCTTCAGTCGCTCCGGGTCTGTGGCGGGATTTGGGCAGCGGGGGGCCCTTCAGTCACTCCGGGTCTTTGGCGGGATTTTGGCGGCGGGTGGCCGTTCAGTCACTCCGGGTCTTTGGCGGGATTTCAGCGACGGGGGGCCCTTCAGTCACTCCGGGTCTTTGGCGGGATTTTGGCGGCGGGTGGCCGTTCAGTCACTCCGGGTCTTTGGCGGGATTTCAGCGACGGGGGGCCCTTCAGTCACTCCAGGTCTTTGGCGGGATTTCGGCGGCGGGGAGCCCTTCAGTCACTCCGGGTCTTTGGCGGGATTTCAGCGGCGGGGGGCCATTCAGTCACTCCGGGTCTTTGGCGGGATTTCAGCGGCGGGGAGCCCTTCAGTCACTCCGGGTCTGTGGCGGAATTTCGGCGGCGTGGGGCCCTTCAGTCACTCCGGGTCTTTGGCGGGATTTCAGCAGCGGGGGGCCCTTCAGTCGCTCTGGGTCGTTGGCGGGATTTCGGCGGCGTGGGGCCCTTCAGTCACTCCGGGTCTTTGGCGGGATTTCAGCAGCGGGGGGCCCTTCAGTCGCTCTGGGTCGTTGGCGGGATTTCAGCAGCGGGGGGCCCTTCAGTCACTCCGGGTCTGCGGCAGAATTTCGGCGGCGTGGGGCCCTTCAGTGCTGCTGAAGACGTGGAGCGACTGAAGGGCCCCTTGCCACTGAAATGCCGCCGAAGACCCAGAGCGCCGCCAGGTGAGTCTAAGCCCCACAGCTCCCCCGCTTTGCCCCAGGCCCCCTGAATCCTCTGGGCAGCCCTGAACTAGAGATTGCTCCCCAGTCAGCATAGAAGGGTTAATGTGCCAGGACATGAGGTGTGTGCGTCTCACGTAGCTGTCTGGGGTGGAATGACTGGGTCATGGAGGGTCTGGCAGAAACCCTAGTGGCTGGGACCTTCACCCCTCGTGACCAACAGCCAGGAGGCAGGAGATCCCCCCACCTTTCTGCAGGGAAGCCCAGCGAAGGCCGGAGATGGAGAACAAAGGGGGAAGGTGTCACCTGGAGGGGTTATGAGCTGAGCTCAGAGACACGGGGCTCACGCCTTGGACTGATGGATAAAGATACAGAGAGACAGGGCCAAAGTGGTTCCTTCCTACACAAGAGCGTGGCTGGGTGCAGAGCTGGCTGGGCCAGGAGGGACCATGTCTTCTCCTTTGCGTCTCTCTGCTAGCCTGAAGACGTCCCGATGCTTCGTTCCTGTTGACTAATAACCCCTCTGCTCTGTTTGGAAAAGGCTGCCAGGTGTCACTGCAAATATCGGCTGAGGTGCATTGATCCCTGGGGAGGGGACAAGTCCCTGAGCAGGAATCTACCTCAGCAGGATTTGCTGGGCAGAGCTCACGGTGTGAAGCCGGAGGCTGGACCCCACCCCCAGGCTCAGTCTCGGTGGCATTGAGGCTCCGGGGATCACCCAAAAGGAACAGTGGGACCCTGGGGGTGGGTGGGAGGGTGGCCCATTAAAGGGGTAAATTCAAGAGAGTATTTAAAAGCTGGGACGTGGCACAGATCCTGGGGCGCAGAGGGTGGGACACTGAATGCACCGAGAGCATTTTGCAACAATTAACTTGCAGCAGGAAAAGGAAGTTAAGTCCCAGAAGGCAGCAAGACGTGACCTGCATCCACCTTCCTGAGAGGAACATCACTGAGCTGGGCCGGGGGTGGGGGGGTGGGTTAAGTGCTGGGAAGTTAAACAGGCCACAGTGGATTGCATGGCTGGAGCAGGATGATCAAGCCAAGATCTAGAGTCCAGACCCAGACAGATCCAAGAGAGTCCAGGAACGAGGAAGGCAGCAGCAACAGGGCATCCCACAGCCCCATTCCCTGAGGGGCAGGATGTGCCATGGCCCCATTCCCTGAGCAACAGGGCGTCCCACAGCCCCTTTCCTGAGCAACAGGGCGTCCCACAGCCCCGATCCCCGTGCGGCAGGGCATCCCATGGCCCTGTTCCCCGAGTGGCAGGGTGTCCCACGACCCCGTTCTCTGAGCAGCAGGGCGTCCCATGTCCCCATTCCCTGAGCAGCCCACGGCCCCATTCCCCGAGTGTCAGGATGTCTTACGGCCCAAGCTGGCTTGAGGAGTGACCCCTCCCTTTTCTTTATCCATCCCCTTCCCCTCGCACCCACTTATTCACAGGCTCCTGAGCGATTCCGACCCCTGAGTGCATCGTGCAGAGCGCTGGGACTGACCTGGGGCTCCACGAACCACTGGCTCCTCTTCTGGGCCTGCCCTGGGCAGTTAGGCTCACCCAGGGTGTACGCCGACCAGCGCGGGATCCGGTTGGACCTGTCATAGAGGGTCGCAAAGTGGTACAGATTGCTGTACCTCTGGCAGATCTCGGCCGTGTCGGCCGTGTCAAAGCCATATGGCTCAGCATCTCGGTAGAAATACTTGTTGCAGCCAGTGAATGACCCCACTTCAGCCAGCGCCACCCCCGGCCACAGCAAGACGCAGCCCAGGGGCATCAGCCAGTCCATGGTTCGATGAGACATCAGTGCTGAGTGCTGGGCACCTGCAATCTGTCAGACCCCAGCTAGGTCCCCTCCTATTTATAGGATCCTGGGAGCTGCGCCTGATTCTAGTTCATTGCAGGCTTCTTGCCAGGGGCTGTCCAAGCAAACACAGCTGGCCCTCTCCCAGGCCTGCGCCGTCTGTCCTCAGATCCAGCTGAAATCTGATCATGCCAGTTTTTGGAGCCAACGTTTACATGCACCCAGGGACGCTGGGTTCTGTCCGCCGGCCCAGCATACAGCTGGGGAGATGTTTTTCAGGAAGGATGGAAATGGATCGTGGGACCAGCCCTGCTCGTTGTGGCCAGGCAGGTCACAAAGAGTTTTAAGCAATGGGAGACGTCTGAGAGAGGAGCAGTGCGGTGCCATGGTGGAAGAGGGGTTCCTTGGAGGCAGGTGTCATGGATCCTCAGGATCGGGGCTACCCCCAGCTTCTAAACAGTCCCTTGGAGGGTTCCCTTCGGTGGGCCAGACCCCCAAGGGTCCCACGCTTCCTTCAGGAGCGGTGATGCAGCCTCACCGCCTCCTGGATCGAGACCGAGCCTTTGAGCTCCAGCTTCACACTGAGCTCTGCCCAGACTGCTGGGCAGAGACCTGCCTGCGCTGCAGGGACCAGTGCACTCAGCCAGCATTTGCAGGGACACCCGGCAGCCTTTTCCAAACTCGGGTGACCAGACAGCAAGTGTAAAAATTCGGGAGGGGGGTGGGGGGCAATAGGCGCCTATATAAGAAAAAGCCCCCCAAATCGGGACTGTCCCTATAAAATTGGACACCTGGTCACCCTATTCCAAACAGAGCCGGGTTTATTGGTCAGCTGAGACCCAGCACCGGGAAGCCCTGAGATTAGCAGAGAGCAGCCATGGCTAAGGTTAACCCAGGGCTCCCTGGGGTCAGGCTGCTGTAGGAACTATCTCAGTTCCCACTGTCTGTCCCGGTGCCTTTGTCTGTCTGTCCCAGGTGTGAGCTTCGTGTGTTTGTGAGCTCAGCCCTTAGCCCCTCCACCTGGCACCTTCGCCCTTCAGCTCCTGCGAGGGGTCTTTGCTGGGCTTCCCTGCACAGAGGTGGGGGGATCTCCTTCCTCCTGGTCCTTGGCTGCTAGGTGTGAATGTCCCACTCAATGGGAATTGTCTGTTCAGATCCCCCAGTCACCTGTGTGCATGCTGTTTGCGTCTTAACTGCTCTGCTCTCCAACCAGGTGGCTGAGTGTGTCACACCCCTTGGCCCTTCCCTTCACACTACGCACAGGAACCTGGAGAATATCATCAATATTCCTCTTTGTCACACCTCTTCCCCCTTCGAGACCAGCTGAGCGAGGTCACTTTTACCAGTGACCTGGGCAGTTCAAAGCCACAAGCGCCACCCAGCCATGCCAACAACAGTTTCCCATCCCGGTGCTGTCTGGCCTGTTAGGCACTTCCAAGATCCTTACAGCCACCCTGTTACGCTGGCAGACCACGTGCCAGCTCATGCCAGAGCCCCAGGCCAAGCCATGTCTGAACTCGAGAGCAGAGTGATCGTTAAATATATAAGGGTGTAGCTGGTGTTTCAACCTCATGAGAACGAGTGGGCTGTGACTTGCATTGTTTTCATGTATCTGTATCCAGTGGCGGATTACTGCCTGGGCCGACGGGGCCTGTGCCAGTGGCCCTGGGCAATTTAAGGGCCCCACAGGAGTGCCAGGACTCTGGCCTCAAACCCTGCTCCTCCTTCCCCTCGCTCCCGGGACCCTCAGCCCTGCTCCTCCTCTTCCCCCAAGGCCCTGCCCCCAGGCAAGCCGGACGGTGAATGAATATGCCCCCCTCCCCCCACACCCTCTCCCCATGTGGAGCCTGGCCCAAGCCCCCCTTCCCTCCAACCCCTCCCTCCCTTCCCCCTCAGCCTCTGCGTGGATCCTAGCCCAACCCGCCCCCCTTCCTGCCAACCCCCCCTCCCTTCCCCCCCAACCTCCGCATGGATCATGGCCCAACCCCCCCTCTCCCTTCCCCCCTCCCCCCAATATGGAGCCTGGCCTGAGCCCCTCTCCCTTCCCCCCTCAGCCCCTGTGCAGAGCCTGGCCTGAGCGCCTCTCCCTTCTCCTGAGGATCAGTCGACAAGAGCAAATGGGGCAAATGCCCAGTTTTGCCAAAGAATTGGGACGTCTGGGGCCAAAACAGGAGATCTGGTCACCCTAGGCCAGGGCCCCCTGAACGTTTTTGGTTGTGCCCCTCCCATATCTGCTCTGTGCTGCCCCCTGGAGCCGGGAGCGGGAGCCAGGGTTCACGGTGGGGACGGGGGCTGTGGTCAGGGGTTGGGAGTGGGGCCATGGCCGGGAGCGGGGCCAGAGGTGCAGCTGGGGCGTGGCCGGGAACAGAGCCATGTCTGGGGCTGGAGGCAGGCTTGGACTCAGAGCAGAACTGGGTGCCACGCCCTCTCCAACCGCCCACCCCCTGGGCCCCAATCTCCCCCCATGCTCCTCCCTGCCCCGCTAGGGGGACATGCCCCACAGTTCGGGGACCACTGTCCTAGGCTGTGGTAAGAGCCACCCAGGGAGCCCAGGCAGCTGCAGGCAGACCATGGCCCCCACCGGCCCTGGGCGGGGGACCAGGGTGCCTGAGTGCAGCCCTGCCCCCTATCCCTGCCCCCAGGTGGCATCAGACCCACCAGAGGGTAAATTCACACAACGTGGCTGTCGGGCGCACAGGCCAGCAGGAGACCGGCCTGGCAACTCTACGTGAACTGCAGGCACAGGCAGCGTGAGCCAGTGGGAAAGATCAGCTCCAGCCAGTGAAGTGTGACCTCCCCCGACCCGCACGGAAGAAGGTTTAGCAGCAAGTAGTAGCAGGGCTGTAACAGTCTCCTCAGGCCGGTGTGCAGGACATTGTGTGTTTCAGGAGTTACTGGTTGTCTGATGTGAGTCGTGTGTAGTCACTGCGGGGCTCTCTCGTAGGAACCCTCTCCCCCACCTCTCCCGACCCACAGAGCTGCTTTTGCCCTCTCCCCCACTCCAGCCAAGGTGCAGACCACCCTCATGTCATCCAGGGCCTGCAGGCTCAGCTCTGCACTGACACCCAGGTGGCCAGGCACTCACAAACCCACCAGTGTCAGTGGGGCCATCAGCCCTCCAGCCACTGCCTGATCTGCTGAGCCAGTGCGAACGGTTGCAGAGGGGCCCTCTCTGGGTATGTCTACACTGCATTGTGAAACTGGATTTCTGGGACCCAGACTTGTGGAGTTGGTTTTTCCAAGCTGGACGTCAGTGTCCACACTGCAAGCCTGGTTTTAGAATTGCTGGCACCAGATCAAAGCCATATGAACACATCCATACTGTCTGGGAGGAGGGATGGCTCAGTGGTTTGAGCACTGGCCTGCTAAACCCAGGGTTGTGAGTTCAATCCTTGAGGGGGCCATTTAGGGATCTGGGGCAAAACCAGTACTTGGTCCTGCTAGTGAAGGCAGGGGGCTGGGCTCAATAATCTTTCAGGGTCCCTTCCAGTTATAGGAGAGATAGGTATATTTCCATATATTAGCATATTAACCAGCCAGAGCTTCCGGCTTGGGTCTGTGGCGAGAGCTGTGTCCACACTGCAAAATGACAGGCCTTGGACCCAAGTCACAGTGGATCACAGGCTCTGACGCACCCCCCAGCAGGGTTCTAGCACCCAGATCCCGAGTGCTTGCTGACCTGAGTCAGAACGATGTCCGTGTGTGTGGATAGAAGGGGGGCTTGGCATCAAACCGGAGTCAGAGCCCAGGCTTGGTTTGCAGTGCAGAGATACACCCCACTGGCTTAGCTTCCAGCATCCCACGACAGCTCAGGATGATCAGTCAGTTTCATTCAGGGCCCTAACCCACCAGTGGTGTAACTTGGATTTAGCTCCATTGCCTCCAGCAGAGCTAAAAGCATAAACCTCTGCGTGCCTCAGTTTCCCCTATATTTATGGCAGCCGGGGATCTGGGGTGGAATAGCTGCCCACCCAAAAGAAGAACTGGTTTTATTGCAGCTGCAGAAATAGTTCAATGCCCCAGAGAACACAGACATTGCTGGCCAGAAAATCAATCCTTGTGTTGTTAATTTTTGTGTTTATTTGAACAAGCCACAGTGCACTTTGCTTTGTAGGGGCTGGACTTCCCCGAAGTGGGCTGGTTTACAGCCAGGAGAACTGGCCCAAGCTGAAATTGCAGCACAGAGTATTTCCAAAAGAAAACATGACCCGTGGTGCCCTGGCTACGCTGCATCTGCCATGAATCGATTGCCCAGCTAAATGAACCCAACATGGAGATTTCAAAGGAGCTCAGCTGGGTCTTGCAGTGCCTGAGGGGACCACAGCTTCCCTCTGTTGGAGCCAGCAAAGCCTGTCTCCAAGGGGACCCATCATAGCCTCTCTCCATTGAAACCAGCCCATGCAGCCTCTCAGTGGCCCAGCAATAGATTGGTGCAGACCAGCCATCACTAGGTAGTGGTTTGTCCCAGCTGGACATGGCACCTGCTTTACCCCCTGAGCTCACATTTGGGCCACTCCCGTGGCCGGACACACTGGGGGAAAAGAGTGACCCATGGCACCAGCAGGGCTGTAACAGTCCCCTGAGGGTTGGTTTGGAGGCCATAGTGTGTTTGAGATGTTGTTGATTGGGAAGGGTGGGGAATTAGAGACTGCAGGAGGGGCGATGTACTGTGCTGTGGGCCTGTCTGTCTAAAATGAGCTGTGTGTAGTCCCCGCGGAGCTGTCTCCAAGGAGCCGGACACACTCCCAGCTGCACGCTCAGCATCTTGGAGCCATCTAGTTACGTAGCTAATAGAGAGAGTTCTGGTTTAACTCTGTGGCAGAGGTTCTGCAATCGGGGGGTGAGATCCCCTGCAGGGGAACGGAATGTATTCTGGGGGGTGGCAGCAAAACTTTAGGAAACAAACTTTCCTGTGCCCATTCAGAGCTGTGCTGCTGCAGAGCGGCAGCTGCTGGCCAGACACCCAGCTCTGAAGGCAGCGGAGAAGTAAGCACGGCATCGTATGGTATTGTCACCCTTACTACTGCACTGCCGCTGTCTGCAGCACTACCTTCAGAGCTGGGTGCTCGGCCAGCAGCCACCGCGTTGCGCTCTGGCTTCAGAGCTGGGCGGCCGGAGAGCGGTGGCTGCTGGCCGGGGGCTCAGGGCAGGGCGGGGAGCGGAAACTACTGCAGAGACAAAGCAGGGCAGGGGCGCGATCCCTGCCCTAGATCCCTGGTCTCCTTCGAGTTCCTAAAGCACCAAGGCTGCAGCAGACTCACAAGGAGACTGTCTCAGCTGCCTGGCCCTGCTGGAAAGCCCCACAGAGCTGCCCACTCTCCTCTCTGCCCCCTCGCTCTGCCTTTCTGAAAACCAGCCCTGCACAGTCTCCCCTGCTGCTCAGTTTCTGTATTTGTTTTACCAGGGCACTTTGCTCGTAGGGCCCCGGCTTCCCCGTAGTGCCGCAGCTCTGACTAGCCGTGTTGCTTGAAGCTCAGGAGAACAGGCACAATCTGTAATTCCACCCACCGAGTATTTTCAGAAGTGAGCCTAGCCCGTGGTGCCCAGGCTACACTGCACCTGCCAGGAAGGGAGCGCTCCGAAAAATGAACCCGACATGGAGATCTCAAAGGGGCCTGATGGGTCTTGCACTGCCTGAGAGGGTGCCCAGCCCCAGCTCCACCCTGCCTCCAGCACAGCTCCTTGGACTGCTTGCTGCTCCCCTTAACTCTACCCCACTCAGCTCAGCCAGCTCCAGCTCACATGGAGAGCCTCATTCCCCCATTGGCCTGCCTGCCTTGTCAACCAGATTGTCCTGGAGCGTGGGCCTCTCCCCTTTCGCCCTGGGGACTGTCGGTGTTAGGGTCTTGATTTCTCATCACCCCTTCTCCATTCTTTTGGTACTGGAAGAGCCAACCAACCCCCCCCCCAGTCCATTTCAGGAGGGGGACACAGGACTCAATTAATAAAGAATTAAAGGGGGGTAGTGTAATTATGCAAATCAATAAGAGTTTATAGAAAATACATCCTGTCAAACTAACTGGATATCTGTTTTTGATGAGATAACGAATGTGATTGATAAAGGTAACAGTGTTGACATAATTTATTTACATATACAATCAGTTGCACACCTACAAAAAGGGAAATGACTGCCTAGGAAGGACGCATTGTGGAAGGGGATCTGGTGCGACGGTCATTGTGGATCACAAGCTAAATATGAGTCAGTGAGTGTAATCCTGTTGCAAAAAAAAGCAAACGTCATTCTGGGATGTATTAGCAGGAGTGTCGTAAGCAATACAGAAGAATTCTTCTGCTCTACTCAGAACTGATACGGCCTCAGCTGCAGTATTGTGTCCAGTTCTGGGCGACACAGGTCAGGAAAGATGTGGACAAATTGGAAAGAGTCCAGAGAAGAGCAACAAAAGTGATCAAAGCTCTAGAAAACATGATCCATGAGAAAAGGTTAAAAACACTGGGCATGTTTATCCCTGAGAAAAGGAGAACTGGGGGACCTGATACATGAAGGGCTGTTCTAAAGCAGATGGTGATCGATTGCTCTCCGTGTTCCAAGAAGTAATGGGCTTAATGGTCAGCAAGGGGGATTGAGGTTGGCTTTTAGGAAAACCTTTCTAACTGTCAGGGTGGTTAAGCACCGGAATGAGGTTCCCAGGGAGGCTGGGGAATCCCCCTCATTGGAGGTTTGTAAGAACAGGTTGGACAAACACCTGGCAGGTTTTGGTTTATTGGTTCTGCTTCAGCACAAGGGGGCTGGACCATATGAGCCCACAAGGTCCGTTTCAGCCCCGCATTTCTCTGCTTCTCGGCATTCTCTGAAAGACAAGGAGACGGCAGGTAAGGGCGGAGCCTAGCAGCGAGGGAAATTAACCAATGGGACAGTGTTTCATGGGCTGTGTTAAATCCATCTTCACTTCCCCTCTCTCCTCCACTCCTCCTTCCATTGTCTATTGCAGAGATTGACATGTGGCCAGGCTGGTTCGGCCGATTGCAGCTCCCACTGGCTGCGGTTCTCCGCTCCAGGCCAATGGGGGCTGTGGGAAGCGGTGCAGGCCGAGGGATGTGCTGGCCACCCACAGCTGAAGGCCCCTCCCCCAGCCTAGGAACTGGCATGGGGGTCACAAGGTCATAAGAAGGGATCTGGAGGGGGACACCGAGCAGGGAACCCCGGACTGCACCCACTATTCCTCAAATCTGGTGGGAGTCCCTCTAGGGAGCCAGTGGGAAGGTTCCACAGGAACTCTGCCCGGACAAGGGATCGGGGAGAGGAGTGGAAACGCACCTCCCCAACCAGCGTTCTCAAAAGGGACTGAAGAAAATGCAACAGAAAAGTGCGGGAAGTGAAAGGAAGTATCTGAGCTGCCCAGCATCGCGAGTGGCATGGACGGCAAAGATCACGTCTGCAAACAACATGATTTCTTCATGGGGCAGGTGAAGAGGCAACAGAGAGATTTTACACATCTCAATGCAGCAGATAATGAAAATGCGACAGGTGTAAGACTAAAACTGAGCAGATCCTGTGCATCATGAAGAAACGTCATGTAACACACATTCCTACCCCAAGAAACAGAAAGGATTTGATGAGCACTGTGGAAGGGGTTACAATGGCCAGTTGGGCCCAAGCAGCCAATTAAGCAGCGACCAGGCAGGGAGAGATTTAAGCAGGGGCGGCTCCAGGCACCAGCACGCCAAGCGCATGCCTGGGGTGGCAAGCCACGGGGGGTGCTCTGCCAGTCACTGCAAGGGTGGCAGGCAGGTTGCCTTCGGCGGTATGCCTGCGGAGGGTCCAGTGGTCCCATGGATTCGGCGGACCTCCTGCAGGCAAGCCACCGAAGGCAGCCTGCCTGCCGTGCTTGGGGCGGCAAAATACCTAGAGCCGCCCCTGGATTTAGGCTGTGCAGGGGCCACTCACTGGAAGCAGGCTGAGTTGGCCAGGAACAGGAAGGGCCCGTATAAAGCCCAGAAGCTGGGAGCAGCTGGAGCCACAGGGTTGCAGTCTTTGCAGTCACTCCCTGGGAGGAGGGACGTCCATTGGGACTACAGACTGCAGTAAAAGTTACTCCCTGGGCAGAGGGAGACGGGAGGCTGCTGGTGAACCCAGAGAGGAAGGAAGCCAGGAAGGTAGGAGAAGGCTCAGGGGCGAAGCAGCAGGGAATAGGAGCAGACCTTGGCTGCTGCTGAAAGGGCCTGGAGCTGGAATCTGCAGTAACGAACAGGCCAGGTTCCCCTCCCAGCCGTGGGGACAGCGTGGAAGTGGAAGGGGGAATCACTGAGTGACCTGGCCGGAGAGCCAAGCCATGGAGAGGAAGCTGCGGTTCCTGGAGCAAGAGGAGCCCCAGGGTGAGACAGGCAGGTAAAGACACTGCCAGAGGCGGGTGCAACACGCAGGGGCGCCAACTTATATGGGCTCGAGGGGCTTAAGCCCCAGGAATATTCAAGGCTGAGGGCTCTGCTCCACCAATATTTGGAGCTGCCTTTCTCCCCTGCCCCACTTCAGAGCTTCCCTGCCTTTGTTTGTGCTGCTTCTGCCTAAGGCTGTAGAGATCAGCAGCCGGCAGCCTCCTGGAGCACCAGGGGAGGGGAAGAGGGAGAGAGGAGGAGGAAAGAGGCACACAGGTGCTTGGGAGCTCTCTCCCCCCCCCCGGGGCAGCAGCAGGGGTGGGGAGGCCACACATGATGGCAACCCCCCCCCCACCCGCCCGCCCCGGTGTGATGAACTGGGAATGTTCTTAATGTTTTCTCTGAATACTGTGTTGGTGCCTCAGTGTCCCCTCTGCAGTTCTTTGCTGCAGAGCAAAAGGCCAGTGCACCTAAATGCCTGGCACTCTGTATCCTAGCAACTGATGGCCTGGGCCCCTCCTCTGCAAAGCTGCCAACTGAAGGTGTTGTAGGCTGTACCTACAAGCTCTGTTTTAGACCCTGTTCCTGTCATCGAATAAACCTCTGTTTTACTGGCTGGCTGAGAGTCACGTCTGACTGTGAAGTGGGGGGGCAGGACCCTGTGGCTTCCCCAGGACCCCGCTGGGACGGGCTCGCTGTGGGAAGCACACGGAGGGGCAGAGGATGCTGAATGACACCCGGTACCCACCATAGGGGAGGTGAGTGGGCTTTCTGGACCTGAGAGAGTCCCTAGGAGCATATGCAGTGACTGTGGTGCAGAGTGAGTGTGCTGCAGGGAGGGGGGAGAGCAGGGGTCCCTCCCCTGGAGCTAGCTGCTGCCGGTAACGGGGTGGGGGGGGAGTCCCCTCTGGCCCTAGCCCTGGAGCAGCCTGTCTGCATCCCAAGTTCCTTATCCCCAGCCCTGTGCCCCCAGCACCCCAACCCTGAGCACCCTCCTGCACTGTGAACCCCTCATCCCCAGCCCCACCCCAGAGCCCTCACCTGAGGGGGAAAACGTGCAACTTAAATTTGGTGGTCAGTTTGGAGTATCATTGTGTTTAGCACAATACTTGATTATTTTACACCCCTTTAAAGTATATAACTAGTCGTATACAGGTGTTACAAAGTGGGAATGTTCTTCTCTGAATACTGTGTGGGTGCCTCAGTTTCCCCTATGCATTTCTCAAGGATCTAGATGGTGGGATAAGGGGGTGTGATTGTTGTAGAGCCCTAGAGGGCCAGTGTGATGCTGTCTGCACAGAGAATGGCTGCAACCCTGTCTCCAGGCAACTGATGGCCTGGGCCACTCTCTCCTGCAAGCTGCCAACTGAAGGTGTTGGAGAACAAAGAGATCAGGTGGCCTCCTAATTCCTGGAAAAGAGACAAAGGCCAGAGGAGGGAGTGTCAGTGCCTGTGCGGACTTCCGGGAAGCGCATGGTGTGGAAGGGGATGCTGGGATGCTTTGGAACTACTCCATACAAAGCCAGTCAGGACTCTGGGGGAGCCTCCTCTCTGAGCAGACTGTCTCCAGGGCAAGAAGCTTACACCTTCCTGGGTCTGACCTCGGAGCATTCAGCATGCCTTTCCACACCATGTGCTTTCCGCAGCGAGTCTGCCCAGGCAGGTCCTGGGGCAACCAGAGGTCCCTGCACCCCAACTCTGCAGTAAACCTGACTCTCAGCCAGCTGGTAAAACAGAAGGTTTATTAGACGACAGGGATACAGTCTAAAACAGAGCTTGTAGGTACAGAAAACAGGACCCCTCAGTCAGGTCCATCTTGGGGGGTGGGGAGCCCAGACCCAAGTTCTGGGCCTCTCCCGATTTCCCCAGCCAGCCCCAAACTGACACTCCCTCCTCTGGCCTCTGTGTCTCTTCCGGACAAGGAGGCCACCTGATCTCTTTGTCCCCAACACCGTCAGCTGGCACCTTGCAGGGGAAACTGAGGCACCCACACAGTATTCAGAGAAAACATTAAGAACATTGCCACTTTGTCACAACAGGTGCAACAAAATATAATCCCGTATATTGAAGCAGGCAAGTGCTGCTTCTGACTTTTCACTTTTAATTGACCCTTGTAATCTTGTGGTGCTGACATTGTAGCTTCATCTTATATCGGCTTACAGGGCGGGAGCGGGGGGGGGGACCACCATTTTGGGCCCCACCAAAAATTATACGAACCTGCCGCCTATGGCAACATGAGGCAGAGCTAATCCCTCGACAGGCAGGAGAGGTGCCACCAGCAGTGAATGAACCCCCTGAGAAGCGCTACAAGAACTGTGGAGGAGAGGAATGAAAATTGAGAACACATAGAAACTGTGTCAACATCTAGCTCAGAAATGCAAACAATCCCAGGCCAACCAGCTGAGCCCACTGGTGGTCGGCTCAAATACAGGAATAACCAGTGGGACACTGCTACTCCTGCTCCTGCCTCAAGGCAGAGTGATAAGAAACCTGCTAGAACAGAGGTGAAGAGATCCAGACTCTGAAGGATTCTGAGCTGAGAGCGTTCAGTATAAAAGTTGCAGTTCAGTGAAATGTCCCGTCTCTAGTCTATATACTTGTCTCCAATGCAGGGACCGTGGGAGCTGTGGAGTAGGAACCAGAGTTATCCATTGTGTTGGATGGGGGGGGATCATTCTGTGTGGAGCCTTATCAGCCGAAGCCCCCTGTTTGCAGTGGGAGCCAGGCAGGGGAGCCAGCAACAGCTACTTGTCTAGCACTCAGGAATAAGTTACACATTCACTGCTCCCTAAAGTCTCCAGTATCTTTTCTGGTGTTACAGTGGCTCTGAACAAGACTTGGATAATCAGCTGAACATGAGCTCCCAGGGCAGCACAGTGGCCAGAAGGGTTAATGTGATCCCAGGATGTATAAACATTATTGTCTGTATTATTGCTAGTTATTGTCTGTAACAAAGGTATAAAGGCTTGCTGTAATTGTTTACCTGTTAAGAGACCTGTCCGGGACTGGGGCAACCCTGTGTCCTAGGGCACTCTCTCCCTCTATTGTAATTACTAAAGAAATAATAAAGTATTTGATTTTGCTGCACCCAAAGAAAAAGCGAGAACAGAGTTTTTCTCCGACAAGGGTAATTAACCATTGGAACAAGTTACCAAGGGTTGTGATGGAAAATTTTTAATCAGGATTGGCTGTTATACGCTGTAGTTCCATGAAAGAGAAGCCCTCTGGAGATGGAACAGCAGGATAAGGCTGAAGGTCGTCTCCGGTGTTTTCGGGTAGGTGTCACTCTCGTCGATTTGATCAGAATCACGATGAGAACCACACCGCACCGCACACAGGCTGCCGCTTGGATGGACGGCAGCCTCATTCGCACAGGAATCACTGATGTCAAGGCAGGGAAAAGTGGGCTTTCTGAGTGGCCATGCCAAACATGCCTGAGGCAAATCTGCGGTGATAGACCCTATGACATTATTGATATAATCTGGGACCATAAAGAACATGGTTGCAACCAAGGTCCTGTAGTGGCACCAAATCTTACGTAAAGAGGGTCATATAAGGTGTCTAAGACCAGGTTATGGGTTTCTGGTTATGATTGTGCTGTCTGTATGAATGTGTCATTTTGTAGTTGAAGTTATGAGTATTGGCTCTATGCTGTCTGTATTTCAAATTTGTGCTGTGTTTCTGGGAAACATCCCAGACAGGTCAGTGTTAGCTCTGCCTAGCCTGCTTGATGGCCCATTAAGGACCATCAGCTACACAACTGACCCATTGAGAGGAGGCAGATACGCCTTGTAACTCAGCAGGGTGTGCAGGGACTTGCCCGTGTGACTGCAGACTCCATTTTGCTGTAATTTTCCCCAGTAAGAACAAAGAGGTTCTTACACCTGGAAAAGCCTATAAAAGGCTGATGCCTCATCTCCATCTTGTCTTCAGTCCTGCTTCTTACCTCTGGAGGGACTTTGCTACAAACTGAAGCTCTACACACAGTACTGAATGACCCATCCTAGCTGGGGATGTACCCCAGAGACTTGATTTGAACCTGCAGTTTATTCTATCACTGCTGCAAGCCTGAACTAAGAACTTTGCCATCACTGTATGTAATTTATTCCATTTAACCAATTCTAGCTCTCATCTCTATCTTTTTCCTTTTATGAATAAACCTTTAGATTTTAGATTCTAAAGGATTGGCAACAGCGTGATTTGTGGGTAAGATCTGATTTGTATGTAACCCTTCTGCCGGGCCGAAACGATAGCAGCAAGGGCCTGGTTCAATACATAGGGGTCCCTTCCCCTCAACATAATGCAAAACCAGCTCGAGCCCCCACCCAGTAACCTGGGAAAATCTTACACACACCCCTGGGCGCCTCGAGGAGGCAATACTCCCCCTCTCGCAAGCACAGAGTCTGGGTGTAGCAGAAAAGGTTTAATTACATGATAAACAACAAACATTAAATTGGGAAAATACCTCAGCTAGAGTTCATAGGTCAAACCGCGAACAAAGACCCACCCCAGCAAATTGGGCCATGTCCTTCTCTCTGGGCCCTTGAGTCCAGCAACCCCCAAATCACCCACAGTCCCAAAAGTCCCACAATCCCAAGTCTCTGTCCCGGGTCAGTGCAGCCCAGAGTTCAAGAGTCTCTTTGCAGAGGTCCCCCTCCCCAGCCTGGGTAGAAAGGGGCACCTTACGTGGTTTCGGGGCCAACTGCCCTGCCTCTTCGTGGGGTTCTGCTTCCACTAGTCATCCCTGCAAACAGCTCAGCTCGCTCTGTGGGCTGCTCCGCTCTGCCAGCTGCTCTGGTCCACCAGCTGTCCTGTGAGCCACTCCAGCCATCCTCGCGAGCTGCTTGGCTCCACTCA
Source organism: Mauremys mutica (assembly GCF_020497125.1). Classification (NCBI taxonomy): domain Eukaryota; kingdom Metazoa; phylum Chordata; order Testudines; family Geoemydidae; genus Mauremys; species Mauremys mutica. Next base: position 84,122,029 of record NC_059081.1, on the reverse strand, counting down.
TCCAGTGGCTGCACCAACTGCTCCACTCCACTCTGCCAGCTGCTCTGCTCCACGGTATTGCTTCAGGCTCCCCCACTCATTAGCACAGTATTCAGTGCTCTCAGCTCAGCAAGTCCAGCTCTTCAGTGATTTCAGCTCTTAGTGATTCCAGCTCATAGTAGGGAAGCCCCAGTGCCAGTGAGTTCAGCTCAGTAACCTGTATCTAGATTCTTAAGGGAATCAAAAATTAACTCTGACATTCCACAGTGGAGAGAGGCATAGGGGGGAACTGGTGCTTCTGACTCACACAAGAAGCCTGCACCACCAAGTACAGATATCTGTCCCCAGCCTCTCTCTCTCTCTCTCCCCTGACTGGGTTTTGGAACCCATGTCCCTTGTCTAGCAAGTGCTATTTAGTTGATAATGAAACCCTCTAGCATAAGACAGTTTAGTAGTTCCTCATTTACTTAATTGGGGTGACAACGTTTTATTGCTCCTGCCCCAATAACAACGAAATTGGGGCTCCCATAGCTGTGAAAATAACCATCCCAGGCTGCTGTGTGGTATGCTAAGTGGGGTGGGAGTGCTATCCCACAGTTCCCGCAGTCCCCGCTGCCCATTGGAATGCTGGGTAGAGCCCCCAATGCCTGCTGGGGGGAAAAATGTGTCGAGGGTGGTTTTGGGTAACTGTCATCATAGAACTGTCAATCACGCCCTCCCTCTCTGAAAGCTCCGGCGGGAAATCTGTTCACGCCCTTCTCTGGTCGGTTACAGCTCGGACGCCACAGCACTGCGAGCATGGAGACCGCTGCGATCATCGCTGCACTTATGGCCGTTGTCAACTCCTCGCACCTTATCGTCCACCTCTTCCACAGTCAGCTGCTGAGAAATCGGGCGAGGAGGCTCCGGCAGCGCGGTGAGGACAGGAATTCACAGAGTGGCGCAGACCTCTCACAAAGCAGGGTACGCCGCGCCGTGGAGATCATGGTGGCAATGGGTCAAGTTCATGGTGTGGAACGGCGATTCTGGGCCCGGGAAACAAGCACGGACTGGTGGGACCGCATAGTGCTGCAGGTCTGGGATGAATCACAGTGGCTGCGAAACTTCAGGATGCGTAAGGGCACTTTCCTTGAACTCTGTGACTTGCTGTCCTCTGCCCTGAAGCGCCAGGACACCCGGATGCGAGCAGCCCTGAGTGTGCAGAAGCGAGTGGCCATAGCCCTCTGGAAACTTGCAACGCCAGACAGCTACCGGTCAGTAGCGAACCACTTTGGCGTGGGCAAATCTACCGTGGGGGTTGCTGTGATTGAAGTAGCCCACGCAATCGTTGAGCAACTGCTCTCAAAGGTAGTGACTCTTGGAAACGTCCAGGACATCATAGATGGCTTCGCCGCGATGGGATTCCCAAACTGCGGTGGGGCTATAGATGGGACTCACATCCCTATCCTGGCACCGGCCCACCAGGCCAGCGAGTACATTAACCGAAAGGGCTACTTTTCTATGGTGCTGCAAGCACTGGTGGACTATAGGGGACGTTTTACCAACATCTTCGTTGGGTGGGCGGGCAAGGTTCATGACGCGCGTGTGTTCAGGAACTCTGGTCTGTTTAGACGCCTCCAGGCAGGAACTTTCTTCCCGGACCACAAAGTAACGGTTGGGGATGTGCAGATGCCTACAGTGATCCTCGGGGACCCAGCCTACCTGCTAATGCCCTGGCTCATGAAGCCCTATACAGGCGCCTTGGACAGAGAGAAGGAACTCTTCAACTACCGGCTGAGCAAGTGCAGAATGGTGGTGGAGTGTGCTTTCGGACGTCTCAAGGGGAGATGGCGGAGCTTACTGACTCGCTCGGACATCAGCTAAAAGAATATCCCCGTAGTTATTGCTGCTTGCTGTGTGCTCCACAATCTCTGTGAGAGCAAGGGCGAGACCTTTTTGTCCGGATGGGAGGTTGAGGCAAATCGCCTGGCTGCAGTTTACGCTCAGCCAGACACCCGTGCCGAGAGAATATCCCAGCGGGAAGTGCTGTGTATCCGGGAGGCTTTGAAAGCTAGTTTCCTCGGAGAACAGGGTAACCTTTGACTCTCCACTTGCTTTCAATAGAAACTGACCCTGGGTCTGTGTCTGTATGTGTCGATTTCGATCTGCGGTTACATACCCCGTTCTCCAAGTTTCCCCCACTTCCAAAGCACGTTTTAAATAAAATTAATTGTTACACTCATTATTAATAAATCTTTGTTTTACTTTGCATTTCTGTTCAGTTGTTGAAACATGGACGCATACTGTGCTGGGTACGGTGTGCACTGATGTACAGACCGCTTGTTCCATAGAGGAATGACATCCTCCTGCTCCTACATAGGTCTCTGGGGTGGGGGACGGTTGCAAGTGGTTGTGCATCAAGGGGAGGGATTGCAGGAAGGGGTGGGTTTGCAGGAAGGGGCGAGTGGTGCCTTCTTTGGATAGGGGTTTGGATGACGGCAGTGGGCTGCGGGTTTGGGCGTAGGAAGGGGTGAGGGGCGTGGGGGAAGGGTGAGTATCTGTCCGTGGATGAGGGCTCTTGCTGGGGCTCAGGGCAGCGGAGATGCTCGTTGCTACGGTGGAAGTGCATGGTAAGGGCAGCGTGCCTTAACATTAAGGGGGTGGCAGGTACTAGGACCCTGGACAAGCATACACATCACAGAATGACCCGGGGCAGCATACACCACACAGAGTGACCCTGGTGCCTACTGACTGCAGTGTGTGTGTGCCCTGCAGTTGATCATGCCCCCAAGTCTGTACCCTGGTAATGTAGGCTATATCGTGCAATTATAAATCCCCTCCCCCCCATACACAAAAAAATCCTCTGACACGAAAGACGTGACCGAAACAGTGAATAACAGCAAACAGCTTTTAATAATCTAATACACAGTGGGGGGATGAAACTTGGATTTGGGACTGGGTGAGCCTGTAAGGGAAGCACTTCTACAAATGTATAGCGTGAGAGGTGTGTGGTACATTAGCGCTATGCAGTGGTGCAGTGACAGTTCTCACGGCCCCTACCGCCCCTCCGTCTTGTACTTTTGGGTGAGGGGGGGCAGGACTTCTTGGCGGGGGAGGGCGGTTGCAGATACACTGCAGGGGGGCTCTGTCCTCCTGCCTGCCGTCCTGCAGAACATCAACAAGGCGCCGGAGCGTGTCCGTTTGCTCCCTCATTAGCCCAAGCAGCGTTTGAGTCGCCTGCTGGTCTTCCTGCCGCCACCTATCCTCCCGTTCGATGTGTGTGCGATGCTGCTGACATAGGGTCTCCCTCCACTGTGTCTGCTCTGCCGCCTCGGCTCTGGAGGAAGCCATCAGTTCCGCGAACATCTCGTCCCTAGTCTTTTTCTTTCACCGCCTAATCTGCGCCAGCC